>NC_041392.1:310984545-311017027 GCF_002162155.2 Triticum dicoccoides | reverse complement strand
GGTGGGTGGGTGCGTGCGTGTGTGTGTGTGTGTGTTTGAGTGTGTGTGGGTGAGTGGGTGGGTGTGTGGGTGTGGGTGTGTGTGTCGCGGGGTCCTCGGTGGCGGATGTAATTTAAGTGTGCATGGCTTCATCATAGAGAGGTGATGTGTATGGCAGAGGCCACTAACGATGGGGTGCGAGAGAGAAAATTCCCGTAGAGAGGGAAGAGCAGGTGTGTGCGCGTGAGAGGAGTCGACATCGAGAGAACGTGTTTGTTAGAGAGACACCAAGGAAGACTACTATATGTCGATGGTGCATGTAGGCAGGAATTAAACGAAGGGACGGTCTTATTGGTTTCGGGATATAGGGGAAGAGTGAGAGGGAGCTATCTAGAAGGAGATTGTTAAGTGTGAGTGTGTGTTTTACCCATCCAGGCAGAAGTTATGTGCAAACAAAAAGAGAACAATTCGATGTGGCGTTAGGGTTGAGGATAATTAACTACGTATGGAGACATAGAGACCTTGAACGTGCATGTGTGAGAGGTATACATGTATACGTGGGATGTGTGTGTGTGTGCGCGCGCATGATCGAGACAAAAGAAAGAAGACATAAGTCATAAGATCAACGACATGGGAGAGACGGGTCGGTATGACAATACGCATGCATGTGAGAATGTAGGGAAGAAGGCCTGACAATTGAGCATGTGTTTTTGTCTTTAAGAGATAGTGGCGTGGGCTGGAGCATGCATATATGGCGAGCAGAGGGAGTGAGGCACAAGAATTGTGCAAAAGGGATCACCCTATAAATGAAAGAAGGTTGATCGAGAAACAAATAAATATAAACATAAAGATGCTAGCTAGTGTGCGTTAGAGATAGGAGTCGAGTGGATCAGAAGGCTGAGTTATGTGTGTGGGTGTGAGAGAGAAGAAGACAGGGTGCATGTGACTCACATACAAACAAATATCGGAGAGAAATGAGACCCCAAGAGACGGAGTTTTGTGTCTGTGAGAGAGAAAGATATTTCACAACGAGAGTGATAGCTAGAGAGACATATGAGGGAACGAAAGATATCTCTAGGGGGAGAGAGAGTGTGTGAGAGACATACAAGAGAATAGTGGAGAAATATGAGACCTTGGGAGACAGAGTTTGTGTTTGTATGTGAGAAAGAGATATTTAAGAGGAAGAGTTGTAGGTTTTCATACCTAAGGAGCGAAAGACATCTCTGTATGAGGGGTGTGCGAGTGGCACACACGGGAATAGTAGAGAGAAATGAGACCCCGGGAGACAAAGTTTTGTGTTTGTGTGAGAGAAAGAGATTCCACATGGAGAATCATAGTTAGAGACACATAGCAGGGAGCGAGATATACTTAGATAGAGATAGAGTGATGAAGGTCGAGGGAGAGAGTACCGTTAGTGTGTTACGAAGATAAAAGATCATTGTCGACATATAGGTAGCACGAGAGATACCCGAGAGACGATGAACGCGTATAGGTCTAGAGAGATAGTCCTATAAGCATGAGTGATAGTTATATGAGATGAATATCTGGATTAAATGGGATTTAAATATTTAAACTGGAGATCACGATATCCATAATATCATAACGCAAATTGGTGTATCAAACATGCATATTCATTTGAATTTGGGGACACGTGTAATGCTATATAGTTTATCAATATTGGTCATCCATATATTCTTTAATTAGAAACAATGCATGGTTTATATGAAATTAATGTCTAAACGGTATTACACTATATGTTGCGTGTGTGAAACACATTATACATGTTTGAGAAGTAAAAAAACCCGCATGAAACACACATTAATTGGAGACTGTTAGCGAGGAATGCATACATTGGATTTCAACATAAAGTGGTTTCAAATATTTGAAAATCCAAATTGATGGATACAACCTTATGAATCTGAGATCATGCAATTTGTAAACCATATTTATGTATAAAGGGTGTTGTGTTTTTGAAATTATATATAAAAAATGATGTATATAGAATTTTATTCTGATCGAAAATGGATCCCGCCCGAAAAAAACAGAATACAAACGAGATTCGAAATGAGTTGGCACAGTAAACTTGCACTCTGCAAAAGTTGAATGAAGCGAGGAAAGTCGCAGTAACCACCCGAAACCAAAATTTGCAAGATGGAAATTACTACTGCCTATCCCTACCACGCAAAGCCTATCTGCTCGATTTCTATAGGTTTCTATAGGGGTAGGTTTGTAATTTCACTCAAACATGACATAACCGCCTCTCACCCGGATTCATACACGATGGGCGCCAAAACTCAGTGTGTCCTCGGCCGAAATCGACTCCCTCCCCGATTCATACATGGTGGGCGCCAAAAACAAACTCTCATCGGCAAATATTCGGTGTATGCGAGATTACCGTCCTATCCCCAACCGACTGATATTGTTGTGATGTAGGAAATTTGAAACGGGGGCTAAGTTTGTAAATTTCCTTGCATTTGAGAGAAGCGCGCCCTGAAGACATGGTGCCCCCTTCCTCTCTGCCTCCATTTCCCCATTCGTACTCTATGGGCGCCAAAACACCCTCTCCACCCCAGCCTCCTCCGTCCGCCACCCCATCCACCGCCGCCCTCCTCCACCATGCCGGAGCTGATACCCCGACGCCACCGTCCATTACAAGAGATCGACCTCTCTCATCCATGCCTTCTGACTGGGATCCTTGCATCCCGTCCTCTCGCTTCATACCCGCCATCGTCCACCTTGTCGGCGCCGCTCCTACGAGCGTCTCGTCCACCACGCCCCGCCGCCACCATCTACCCTCCTAGATCTGCTTCCACGCCGCCGACAACCATCGGTATCGCAGCACCATCAAATTCTCAGCAGATGCATACACGGCACCGCACCAGAGGCGGTACTCTTTCCTATCTTCTAAACTTATTTATCCTAGCAAGAAAATAGATCGCCACTGCTTTACTCTGATTTCTTGTCCATCACTTACTTGCTAGTTGAAAGCAAACATTGGTTGTGAAGTTGCCTTTGTCCGGTTTGCACCTTCAGATCCGCCATGGCACGCTCAACACTATACTCCCAATGCTTATGGTTTTTCCCTTTTATATTCCACACTAGTTAAATCACAGTAGACTAAATTTCAAAATTGGGTCAGTCGATTTTTCAGAGCTCGCCGGAGTTCGCCGGTGCGAACGAAGGGGCTCGGGTGGGGACGGTGATTGCGGGGGCGGGGGAGGGGCCTCGCCGAACGAAGAAAACTCGACGCGGGTGGGGGCGGGGGTGGGGGTGGGGTGGGTGGAGGAACACAGGCGGTGGGGGCCGGTGGTCCGGCCGGCGGCCCGTGCGGTGTTCTGTATGGGATAAATCAGAGACGAGGAAGAAGAAGGGTTAGGATACATAGGATCTTCACCCAACCACCTGAAATGGTCGACTGGCCCAAATGACAAAAGTCACACGACTTGCATGCAGACATGCCTTTATATTAAGTACCATCATCGTACCTGCTTAGCACTGCTCCTGAATCCATCAAGCTAAACAACGTGCCACTCATAATTCCAAACTTGTTGGTCAAGTATGAATCTAATATGATGCTGATATTACTAAAACATCTAACATTTAATTGGTCGGCTAATGTTCCTACTTTACTTACGAAAAAGCACGTGCACCACATATAGAGAGACAACAGGGAGTTGCTTTCTTAATGCGCTCTGGTTCATCATGTGTGGGCACTGTGCAACGAACATTTTATTATCCAAATTCTACTTGCTCTTCTTTAGCATGTTCCTCTTCGGTTCTTCTTTAATAAGTACTCCCTCCATTCCTAAATACAAGTCTTTGGATAGATTACACCATGGACTACATATGGAGCAAAATGACTGAATCTACACTCTAAAATGTATCTGGATACATCTGTATGTGATCCATAGTGGAAATCTCTAGCAAGACTTATATTTTGGAACGGAGGGAGTATGATAGTAGTACAGTATGTGCCTTGTAGTGAAGATGAGCACAAACATTTGTAGTGTAGAGGTCTATACAGTCGGTTGTGATGGACACTTTGAACTCTTTGAGCCTCTTTGATTTGTAGGATTTTGTAAATATGGGAATAGGATTTGTAGTGGCCTACCCACTTGAATCATATAAGAATAGCAAGGAAATGCGGGGAGCTGTGTCGCCTTTGAGAGTTACACCGATATTAACAGTACCGCACCTTCAGTTGAAGAGAGCTAGTGTCCGAAGCCTTTCTAGCCGTACCAGCAATACTAGCACATATATTCCAGTAAGTTCCACTTTGCTAATTTTACTCTGATGCTTACGGTTTTCCCGTTATATGTACACTATGATCTATGTAGCTGCTTTGTGTCGCACTAGCAGCAGTCCACTCTTGAATCTAAACACTGCAATGACTTACAAAATTGCCACCAAGGCATTGAGTGCCATTCTGCATGCAATGAAACTCATATGCTCCCCACGTGTTGATTCTTGTTCAGAATATGATCCTAATGACTATTCTAACCTCGAGGAGTCAAAGGCAGATGGCCTGTCCTGTTCGCCCATCAAGGTGCCTGTTCTAATTTGGCAAGGTTTTATTGATTGCGCGTATCTTGCATATGTTGTCTTGCATTTCTTCTACTTTTGTTGCACCGCCATCTGCTTAGTTTACTCATCATATATGTCGAGATGCCATGCCCATCCATTATCAATACATATTCCATCTGTCATCATACCATGTTTTTCCACTCAAATGTTGTTCTTGTGCATCAGACATCAAAAAGGCAGAGGGTGATTGCCGAACCTAAAGGAGCACCAGCAAAGTCCTTGAAAAATGTGGTTGTGCCAGAGAAATCAGACATCACCCCACTTATATTGGCTGTACAACCAATGACACAAAACGTAGGACCGACTCCAGCAGACTGTACCCATACTTCACTGGCCACACCACTAGCCCCACCACGCAGGACCTGCACTCCAGCAAAAGGTATGCCGATTTCAGTTGCCATAGCACCAGCCATAACACAGAAAAATCCCACTCCAGCAAAAAGTATAGCAAGTCCACCGGCCGAAGACCTATCCCAACTGTAGAGACTGCCAAATCCTACAGATTGGAACCCCATTCTAGTTATTCCCAGTTTAAAAGACAATGCTTTCAATGTTGTTAGGTACTACGTGCATATATTCACATCATGGGAAGATTATAGTGAAGACAAACACCATTTTCACATCTTCCTGTCCCACTTACGTATAAGTGCTATTATTCATGGTGACTATTTTCCTGTTTTCTGCTAATTGAACAGATCAATGATTTATATTAAATTGTTGTAAGTAGGCGAGGGTCAATCTGGATAGTCATGACGAGCAAAGCTTGCTTGCGCTTTTCAAGGAAGCATTGCTGCAGTATCGGTGTTACCTGAGGAAATCATACTTTGATGGCAAGTCTATAAACGAAATTCTGGTGAAGTCTCATGTGCTAAATTTAGAAGACATTGAATGGAAAAACCTTGTTATGCACTGGTCTCATTCCGAGGATGAGGTACTTCTATGATATCGCATGACAATTTGAACTTCTACTTTTCCACATGTGCCTTACGGATCTTTTTTGCAGGAAATCTGCTCGAAAAGGAATTCCGATTTGAAAAGAATGACAGGATATCGCAAATATGCCGCCCGCTGCTTTGCTCTTGTTAGTACCTGTTGTCTTGTATCACTGTACTTGCATACATACCTGGTTCATTATGTGACAGTACTATGCATGATAGCTTTCTTACCAATTGTTCGCTCCAAATTATCTAATATGTATGAATGGTTACATTAGTGTAGAATATATCCAATGCCAATGAATTTTTTTAGCTCTACATTGTTCTTGTAAGTACCTGCTGTCCTTTATCAGTGTACTTATATTGACAGGTAGTTGTTCATGTACCATCACTATGCAGCTTATTTTCCTTTGCCCTCCATTTTCTACACATAAGATCTATATTTACTCTTACCATAAGGTTGGATAACACTGATGGTACTGAAGAAGTTTAGCTCTGCATTGCTCTTGGCTGTACCTTTTACCTGTATCGTTGTACTTCAATTTATAACTACTTGGTTATGTAGCATCACTCTTCATCTTATCTTAAATATTCTCCATTTTTTCTTATATTATCACATCTATATTTGCTCTTAACAAAATGTAGAATAAAGGCAATGGTTATGCAGAAGATTATGTGGTGAACTTCTTGAATTGCCCCCCCCCCCATCAGCATGGACAAGGGCTTTATAGAGCCTGCCTTCACCAATAATGTAAGTTTGTCCTTCTCAAGCCTTCAAACTTTGTTGTGTATATTTGGTTAGGCATGACTGCAACAACTGTTTATTTTTGGTGTTTGCATCAAATTGCATGTTTAAAGTTTATTATGTACTTCATAAACAAAAGTTTGTCCTTCTCAGTTTAAGTTTTCAGTGGTACAACCAAGTTCCTTCTTCATACCATGTAGATTAAACTATACAGAGCAAGTGATCTTATTTTGCCAATCTGAAATGGGATAAATTGACAGCACACTAACCATTGATACTTATGAGTTCTTGATCTATAATCCAGTGGTGTCGTGAAGCTGCCAACTCCTTCACAATTTCATTTCCTGCCATGTCTTGACCTGAACAATGCCATATTATGTTAATGCTATTTTAAACTGTGTCACTTTATTCATTAG
This sequence comes from Triticum dicoccoides, assembly GCF_002162155.2. NCBI lineage: Eukaryota > Viridiplantae > Streptophyta > Magnoliopsida > Poales > Poaceae > Triticum > Triticum dicoccoides. The sequence goes on along the minus strand of NC_041392.1, from coordinate 311,010,368 downwards.
TAAGAAATGTGATGAATTGTCAGCACTGATACTTATAGAGAAGGACCGATTTGGAAACTCAGGATGAGGTAACCTGTGCTAATACCTCTGCTATCTTCAAGAATGCTTGGTGGCAGTATCAGAATTACCTAAAGAAAACGTACTTCACTGGCAAAGAAACTCATCAAATTCCCTTACGTTCTCCTGAGACACATTTACTGGATGATGACTGGGAATGCCTTGTTCTATACTGGTCCGGAACCAAGAATGTGGTAAGGTCTATGAGCTCATTTTCTATTTTTTTAAGTACTATATTCTTGTGTCTTATTGCACTCTGTTCATGTAGAACAAGTGCCTAAACCTGAAGAACAACTGTTCTAATTTAAGATTCCATTGCTATGATAGTTCAAAAAAGCGATAGGTGTTAATTGTGTGTTTTGCCACCACCTTGCGCTTTACTGACCAAAGCGCATGCTTATGCGCAGTTATGCATAGATTAAGCGTAGTTATGGGCAATGCGTTTTGCCAACGACTAGAGCCTAGGCGCTCTTAAGCGCTCGCTTAGGCGCACCTTTTTAACTATGATTGCTATCGTGCATACCGCTTTGCTCTTGTATCACTGTATTTACTCATACAAACTTATTTTTAAATTGAAGGATCCAATTGAAACTCCAATGGCACAGCAGGTATGTTCACGCATGTTTCTTTAAGATGTTTGCTCTTATCAATAGCTCTGTTGATTTCAATTTCAATTGTGTATATGGTTGCCTTCTCATATCAGCCACATTACTAGCATCACAACAGAGCCAATAGTGTTGTTGTACATGTAGACCCGTGGTACCCATCTAAAATCTTTTTGTGCCGTGTAGTTACCCACGCTTTGTATTCTTTCACTGCTGCTTTGTCTTGACCTGATATGATTTCAACCGTGTCCCTATTTTGATTTGGCAAGACAATGCAGTGACCATTGGACATAGATATATGTTTGTTTGATGCTTTTATTATGTACTAGTACTTGGCAATAGAAGACTTGGTAGTTTAAACCTATCCACCTTACTATTGAACTGGTTCACCGAAATGAGTTTCATATACTAGTACATGCTAAACCTGTTATGTGTCTGCTTGTTTCTTCTTTTAGAATGCTGACAGAATATTGGGGAAGAGTGCCTTATTAAGCAATGGTAAAGGAAGTAATGTAGATAAGGTTCAGGATAGTGACACACCCTTGTTGGTCTCCAACAAAGCTGATAAAACATCTAAGGAAGACTATCTCGAAGACAGTGAGACAACCCCAAAGTCTTGTCTTGGTTTAGTGTTCGAGTTACTGCCCACTACCGCTTGCACAAGCTATTCAAACTCACTGTCTGAATTAGTTCGGTTTCTTGAGTCTCAACTACAAGCTGAAAGACATTGATCAACTATGCTGCGACAAGAAGCGGAAGGACTGCGGAAGTCCCTGGAGCATTCACATGCATACTTTCTGGTGCAACAGCAAGCGTTGGAGGATTTTAGCGCCAAATAGGACAAAGCTAATAAGCTTGCTAAGCTTACTGCCAGCATGGTGGATACCCAGGATAACGTTTCTTGAGCTCTTCTGAAGTTGTTTCAGTTATGATCTTGTTTTGCTGCCGCGTTTATTTGCACTGGTGGCCAATTTGACAGCCAGTGTATGTAATATGCTGCTTTGTTCCCTATATTTGCACTGGAGGCGAACTTTGATGCCCGGTGGATGTAATATGTGTAATAACGAGGCTAGCGTTAATTGCTTGCTTATTTATTTCCTTATTGTCTTGTTTAGTTGTTTTCTTGTAGTCACTGCAGTTCTTTTTTTGTGTTTTTCTAGTGGCCACAATAACCTATTTTTGGAAACTAGGCCAAAATAATCATGGCAATACATAGACTAATGTAACCATGGTCCTCCTGCGGGCCGTATGATCCATGGGCCTTCTACGGGCCGTAGGATCCATTGGCCTTTCCAAGAAGATGTTGGGGGGGGGACTACATCGCGTTTTGCGCCGTTGCGTGCCAGGACATCTGGCGCCTGATTATTTTCCCGGGCTATATGGTGAAGTTCAAGCCCCTCGAACCGAGCTGACATTTTTAGGACGGCGTTGCGGTAAGCTGCCATTTTTGGATCCTTGGCATCGAAGTCTCCATTTATTTGGGATATTGCGAGGTTTGAGTCCCCGCGCACCTCTAGGCGTTGGATGCCCATGGATACTGCCATCCGGAGACCATGTAAAAGGGCCTCATATTCGGCTGCATTGTTGGAGTCCGTGTACATAATCTGTAGTACGTATTGAACTGTGTCTCCTGTGGGGGACGTCAAAATGACGCCAGCCCCCAGTCCGGCCAACATCTTGGAGCTGTCAAAATGCATGATCCAATTTGAATATGTGTCGTACTCTTTAGGGAGTTCGGCCTCCGTCCATTCTGCGACGAAGTCGGCCAAGACTTGCGACTTGATGGCTCATCATGGCTTATAAGTTATGTCGAACGGGAGGAGCTCAATGGCCCATTTTGCAATCTGGCCCGTTGCGTCACGATTGTTTATAATATCGTTAAGTGGTACTTCCGAGGCTACTGTTATTGAACACTCTTGAAAGTAGTGTTGTAGCTTCCGGGATGCCATGAATACCGCGTACGCAATCTTTTGATAATGCGGGTACCGTGATTTGCAGGGAGTGAGGACAGTGGACACATAATAGACTGGCTTTTGAAGGGGGAATTTGTGTCCGTCCGCTTCTCGTTCGACGACGAGCACTGCGCTTACAACCTGATGTGTTGCTGCAATGTATAATAGCATTGGTTCGCCAATGTTTTGTGCGGCCAGGACTGGGTTTGTTGCCAGTATGGATTTTATTTCGTCGAGTCCGGCCGTGGCTGCATCCGTCCATTTGAAGTTTTCGGTGCGCCGAAAACGCGGGAGATAAAGTGGCTTAGAGGCGCCACGCATCCGGTTAACTTTTGTATTTGTTTGAGGTCCTTTGGGATATCCAGTTGTGACAGAGCTTGGATCTTGGCTGGATTTGCTTCAATTCCTCTACCGGATACAATGAAGCCCAAGAGATTTCCGGCTGGAACGCCGAAAAGGCATTTTTCCGGGTTGAGCTTGATGTCGTATGTTCGGAGGTTATCAAATGTGAGCCTCAAGTCGTCTACTAGAGATTCAACATGTCTTGTTTTGACGACCACAGCATCTACATATGCCTCCACTGTTTTGCCGATCTGGCTTGCCAGACATGTCTGAATCATGCGCTGATATGTTGCACCGGCGTTTTTGAGCCCGAAGGGCATCGTGTTGAAGCAGAATGGCCCGTATGGTGTGATAAATGACATTGCGGCTTGGTCTGGTTCTGCCATCTTGATTTGATGGTAGCCAGAATATGCGTCGAGGAAACATAACGAATCGTGTCCTGTGGTAGCGTCAATAATTTGATCGATGCGAGGGAGGGGGAAGGGATCCTTTGGGCAAGCCTTGTTAAGGTCTTTAAAATCAACACACAGGCGCCATGATTTGTCCTTCTTTGGTACCATCACCAGGTTTCTAGCCAGTCCGGATGTTTTATATCTCTGATGAATCTGGCCTCCAATAGCTTTGCTAGCTCCTCTCCCATGGCCTGTCTCTTAGGTTTGGAAAAACACCGAAGAGCCTGTTTGACAGGTTTGAATCCTATTTGGATATTTAAGCTGTGCTCGGCCAGCCTGCGTGGGATTCCTGGCATGTCTGAAGGGTGCCAAGCGAAAATGTCCCAGTTCTCTCGTAGGAACTCTCGCAATGCGGCGTTGACATCAGGGTTTAACTGTGCCCCGACGGAAGCTGTTTTATTGGGGTCCGTTGGATGGACTTGGAATTTGACTATTTCGTCCGCCGGTTTAAAGGAGGTGGACTTGGATCTTTTGTCGAGTACCACATTGTCCCTATTCACCGTAGAGCGCAGCGCAGTCAGCTCCTCAGCCACTAGGGCTTCGGATAGTGCCTCGAGGGCCAGTGCGGCTGTCTTGTTTTCGGCACGCAGTGCTATGTCCGGATCACTAGCGAGAGTGATGATCTCATTAGGCCCGGGCATCTTGAGCTTCATGTACCCGTAATGGGGTATTGCTTGGAAGATTGTAAACGCTTCCCGCCCTAGCAGAGCGTGATAACCACTGCTGAACGGAGCCACCTGGAACGTGACCTCTTCGGACCTGTAATTATCCGGCGTGCCGAACACCACATCTAGTGTGATTTTTCCTGTACAGCGCGCTTCCTGACTGGGGATTATTCCTCTTAAGGTTGTGTTGTTTCGCTCAATGTGGTTCCAGTCTATTTCCATTTTTTGAAGGGTCTCCTCATAAATGAGGTTCAATCCGCTGCCGCCCTCCATGAGTACCTTGGTAAGACGAAAGCCGTCCACTATTGGACTGAGTACCAATGCGGCTGGTGCTCGGGCTGTTCAGAATTTAGGTTCATCATTGACGTTAAAGGTAATAGCCGTGTCATTCCATGGGTTTATTGTTGCTACTTGGTAGACTTCCGCAACGCTGCGGAGTGTCCTTTTTCGCATATTATTTGATGCGGAAGTCTCGAAGACTGTTAATACCGTATTGGTGTCTCTGGGGTGGCTTTCTGTGGCCTCCGGAATTAGGAGATTTTCACCAATTTTGGCCAACTGCCGGAGTATCCAACATGCTTTGAGGCTGTAAGTTGGTGTGGCGTCCTCTGTACCATGAATTTTACAGGGTCCATTAAGCCATCCTTCCAGTATGGTTCCATGCCCTGTAGAGGGTTTTTGCTTTTTAGTACTTGACCCGGATGACTGGTGATGATGCACCCTTTTATTTCGGACTGGGTTTGTATTCAGGGCCGGATTGTACCAAAATTTTATTTCGGTTTTCCAGGCGCTTTCCATCGCACAGTACTTTCATACAATGGACGCCAAGTCAGCGAAGCATGTAATATCACGGCGACTTATGGCATTGAGTATTCCCTTGTCCGTGCAATTATTGCAGAAGATTGAGATTGCGTCTTCCTCGCGGCAGTCCCTTAGCCTGTTCTTAACCAAGAGGAATCTGGCCTAGTAATGATGTACTGTTTCATCGGGTTCTTGCTTGATTTTGGATAGATCGCTTATGTTGGGGTGGGTGGGTGGAATTAAATTCGAAGCCTCACCCCATCTAAGGCTCCGAATTCAAAAATTTGGATTCCTGGATGTTGTCTAATGAATCCAGCCTGTCGCCTGACTCTAAGTTCAGTCTTGAGTGATATCCTCCCCTCCACGGGTATCCGGCTTGGAGGGATCGGGAATCCGGACGTAGCGAGTCCTTAAGATAGATGAAGGGTCGCCGCACTGTCCCTCTACCACGGCAACGTGATGGGTGACTTGGGGAGAGTTAATCTCTCTCAGATCGGTTTTAGGCCCAATCTGGTCGTAATCCGTAGCGACTCCCAGGGCGGCGAAGCGATCCAAGAGCTCGTTTATGGAGGAAAGCTCCATTGGATCTAACTGCTCGGCGAGTTCCGAGCTGACATGAAGATTGTTTTCGATGGCTCGAGAGGTCATCATCGGCGCAGAAGTTGAACAGGCGGTCATAAGAAAACCACCTAGCCGGAGGATTTGGCTGACAGCCAAAGCTCCCTTACCAACGGTGCCGTCTTTAAAGACGGGGCGAGGCATCCTTCCTGATAGCGACGACGCAGAGGAACTCTCAATGAAAGCACCAATGTCGGTGTCAAAACCGGCGGATCTCGGGTAGGGGGTCCCGAACTGTGCGTCTAGGCCGGATGGCTCCACGAGGCAAGGGACACGAAGTTTTACCCAGGTTCGGGCCCTCTCGATGGAGGTAAAACCCTACATCCTGCTTGATTAATATTGATGATATGGGTAGTACAAGAGTAGATCTACCACGAGATAGGAGAGGGTAAACCCTAGAAGCTAGCCTATGGTATGATTGTTGATGTGTATGTTGTCCTATGGACTAAAACCCTCCGGTTTCTATAGACACCGGATAGGGTTAGGGTTACATAGAGTCGGTTACAATGGTAGGAGATCTGCATATCTGTATCGCCTAGCTTGCCTTCCACGCCAAGGAAAGTCCCTCCCGGACACGGGATGAAGTCTTCAATCTTGTATCTTCATAGTCCAGGAGTCCGGCTGAAGGTATAGTCCGGCTGTCCGGACACCCCCTAATCCAGGACTCCCTCGGGCCTTCTATGGGCCGTACGATCCATGGGCCTTCTACGGGCCGTACGATCCATGGGCCTTTTATGGGCCGTAGGATCCATGGGCCTTCTACGGGGCGTATCATCATTTCGCCAATCATGGGCCATACTATTCCTGGACCATAACAGGTCGTTAATAGGCAGTATTTGCTAACTCTATGAAAACAGCCCAACGGTTTTTCTACATGAAAACGGCCCAACGTATTAACGGGCCACAAATGGGCCGACAGTAACCACAGGCTGAATTTGGCCCACAAGCAGAAAATGACAGTAACGGGCCGTAAGTAACCGAATGCTGGAAATGAGCCCAAGAATAAATGGGCCCTGAGAAGGCCGGAAGATAACCTGGGCTGGAAACGGCCTAATGGAATAATTGGCCATAAGTGGGTACACTACTAGGGAAAACCTTATACACAGAACTTTAGCAGTAGCGCGGGTCAAAGAAGCAGGCTGGTGCTAAGTAGCAGTAGCGCGCCTGTGCAAACCGCGTTGTAGATAAAGTTTTAGCAGTAGCACGTCTTGTTCTAAACAGGTTACTACTAAAATTCCCACGGCTTAGCCGATAGGCTACACATAGTAGTAGCGACCTATATCGAACCGTGCTACCACTACTTTATTTATAGCAGCGCGTTTTAATCTAAACTCGCTACACTACTAAAGGATATAAAATTAAATGGAAAGCACATAGAAAGGTAATTGAAAATGAAAGAAATAGAATAAGGTGAAAGGAAAAAAATAAAATGTGAAGAAAACTAAATGAAAAAGGGGAAAAAGAGAAAGGAGTAGCAGTAGCATGTATCCCAGAACGCGTTGTAGCTAACGTAGCAGTAGCGCGCTTTCTGGAACGCGCTACTGCTACTTCTGACTTAACCACGGGGTTCGTCCTTCCCCACGGCCACTTCCCCCAAATCCAGCTCTCCAGTCTTGCCGTCGCCATCTCCAGTCGGCTGCCGTGCGCTCTCCGCACACCCTCTACGCCGCCCCCGACCCCAGATTCAACGCCGCCCCCGCCCCCGCCCCCGACCTCATCGCCGCCCCGGACGCCGCCCCCGACCCCGACCTCGACACCGCCATCCGCCGCGCGCCCGAGCCCCGACCCCGACCTCGACGCCGCCTGCCCCTCCCTTGTCGCAGGCACCCGAGGTGAGCACGCCTGCTCCTCCCTCTCCCCTACCTCTACCTAGGGTTTCTTTATATTTTAGTTGCATCAAATTAGTTAGGGTTCATGTAAGGGTGGAAACGAATCGGATGCATATGCGGCTCAAATGAGTTAGGGTTCATGTAAGGGTGGAAACGAATCAAATTTCTAAGATGAATCATAAAACGAGTAAAATTTGACCACTTATTTCACTTTATAGTTGGATAATTGGAATATCCGCTACCACTTTCCACCCCTAGCTTCATTAAATTAGATGATAAATAGGGCAGTAGTTCCTAGGTACTAATTAGTTAGTAAGAACTAGGTACTAATTAGGTACTAGTTTATTTTTATTTATAGTAAGTTTATTTTTAATAAGAACTAGTTGAATTAATAGAACTAGTTAGTAGAACTTGTTGCTATTTTTTTAGTTAAAGCAATTTTTCCCGCATCGACGAGGACGATGCCTATCCCGCATCCTCATCGTCAAGTCGGCGGAGGACGACACCTGCTTGACCAGATGGGCCATGTCCGGGACTGGGCTCCGCCAGGGTGGTACTGGAAGGCGCTACCTACCGGGGGGCTCAGGTTGGTGAAGAGCCAGCCTATCGTTGACCCGAACCTTCTTTGGTGGCGGTCGCGTGGGCCAGTGACGATCCAGAGGCTCGAGGACCCCGCGGAGGTGGTGCGTCACCGTGTCAGTGAGGAGGACGTGCACGTCCGTCGCTACTTGTTTGCGTTGGAGCACATGTTCTCCAATACCTGGTAAGTTCTCCAGGATCTCACTGGAGCTATGATCCCGTGATGGTTCCTTCTCTGTGGGTGTCCACCGCCCACACGGATACCCGTCGTGTGCTAGGGTTTTAGTTGTATTAGTGATGTTATATGTATGACACTATTCGGGATGTATTAGTGATAATATTCGACGATGTATGGATGCATGAGATGATACTTTTGCTTATTGAATGCATGCTAATTTGAGTCCTATAAAATATTTTGAAATGTATATCTTGTGTTGCTCAAATAGGATATGTGCTTGCCCAAGTGGCCGGTCATGTTTGCAGGTTACACCTCCGAGTGGCCTATGTTTTGCCGGAGTGTTGATTCATTTCCATTCCGGCAAATTTCAGGCGTTCGATATGTCCTATTTTAGCAAAGGTCATGCTGGATTTTTCCGTGAATTTTGGCATGACTTGTGGGAGAAGATGTAGGAAATATCGAGTGCCCCAGATTTGTGTGTTGAGTATCCTGGTAGTAGTCTTCGATCGATTCTCAATTAATGTTTTAACTATGAACATAGGAAATTTCTAACGACGAAAAGGATTTTGGTATTTGCAAATACTGCGAAGACGAGCGTGGCCTGTGCGACGGAATCTTCCTATGGAGGAAAAGAAAGTTTACTTGAAGACCGAGCATGGTTATATTTTCCATGCAAAATTATACAATTCAGACGACTACACCTATTTTGGATGCAAAACATGGCGAGCACTATGCAAGACCTATGCATTTGAGCCTGATATGGTTATCACCTTTGATATTCGTCCGGAAGATGATATTGAAGGATTACCGACATCTGGGTCGATGTGCAGACGCCTCCAGTTATACCATTATGTAAGTTTCTCAACCATATTTATGTCTTTGATATTGTTTATTCACAAATAGTTGACAACTAATTTGTATTGTCAGCTTATTTCGGTGCAAGCAAACATGTCCAGCGCTTGGTAGACAGGACCTACTACTGTCCCGAGGCTGAACTAAACTGCGAGGAGCTAAGTCATTATGTTTCATGTCTTGAGGATCTTGATACTGTCAAGACAAATTTTCTTCCTGCATTTAGAAATGTTAGTACTGAAAACGTGCGACCAATAGTGTTCGTAATGAACTACGGTCACATTTATTTAGGAAGGATGGTAAGATTTTTACTATTTGTCCTCAGTGCATCTTTTCCATACATTATTTTTGAAGCTAAACTTCATTGCTAAGTATGTTACAAGACGATGTTCTTCAACAAGGACTCCCGATGAATGTTGTGCCTTATGGGATCGAGACTAAAGGTACCATGAGTATTATTAGCTTACGGCCAAGATATCCTACAGATTACTTTAGTGCATTCAAGATTAGCGACGGATGCTTAATAGTGCAAGACTGGACCAAATGTGTGATGGAGAAGCGCAGAGAAGTACTAGGGGGCAGCAAACAGATGCGCTACCCACGATTAGGAGACAGGTTCATCTGCCTGCTCCAACTTGATCAAGGAGGAGAGCTACACATGTTTTATGTTATTTTACCTAAAGAGAGCAGCAGGAGTGATTAGCTAGCTAGAAATGAGTTTGAGGATGATGATGTGCTACACTATTACTATGATGATAAAATAGCTAGTGTTGGTGGTAATGACTATGATGATGATCAAATAGCTTGTGCTGGCGGATTAGATTCAAGTGGAGGCAACATGTGGTGCATATCGAAAGTACTACTAGTCCAAACTGATCAAGTTTGGATTAGTAGTATACTTTTGACATGCACCACATATTGCCTCCACTTTAACCTAATCCAACTTCATTTGACACACTGTTATGGACATAATGATGTAAACCTCATAACTGGTATTGTACCAATATTTGTATGATGGCGCATAAATACACTAAAAATAAAAAAATAAAAAAAGAATACTAGTAGCGATGGAGAGAAAACACACTGCCAGTAGTTACATTAGCATTAACGTGGGAGTGAACAAACGCTGCAACTATTTGTCCTAGTAGTAGCGCGTGCGGGCACGCGTTACTGCTAAGCAATAGCTGTAGCGCCTTATTAGAAGCGCGCCTACCCGCGCTACTAGTGAGCACAAAACCAGCGCTACTGCTAGGGTTTTCCCTAGTAGTGGTATGAAGTGATACACTGTTCATTACGGGCCAGTTTCACCACGGGCCGTTAATGGGCCAAGAGTTACAAAGAGCCTCATATGGGCCGAAAGACATCATGGGCCATACATCGGCCGGAAGTTAAAATGGGCTGGAATCATATTGGATGGCCCAGATGACGGTACTGGGGCTAATTCGGAGAGGTCGTAACGGGCTCTGGGTTATTTCTACGTCTTGAGCTTGCGTTGGTTTTCCCCGAAGAGGAAGGGATGATGCAGCAGAGTAACGTTAGTATTTCCCTCAGTTTATGAGAACCAAGTTATCAATCTAGTAGGAGGCCACGCTCAAGTCCCTCGTACCTGCACAAAATGATAGCTACTCGCAACCAACGCGATTAGGGGTTGTCAATCCCTTCACGGTCACTTACGAGAGTGAGATCTGATAGATATAATATTTTTGGTATTTTTGGTATAAAGATGCAAAGCAAAAAGTAAAAGCAAAGTAAAAAAGCAAAGCAAGATTAAAGTGATGGAGATTGATATGATGAGAATAGACCCGGGGGCCATAGGTTTCACTAGTGGCTTCTCTCAAGAGCATAAGTATTCTATGGTGGGTGAACAAATTACTATTGAGCAATTGACAAAATTGAGCATAGTTATGAAAATATCTAGGCATGATCATGTATATAGGCATCACGTTCGTGACAAGTAGACCAAAACGATTCTGCATCTACTACTATTACTCAACTCATCGACCGCTATCCACCATGCATCTAGAGTATTAAGCTAAAAACAGAGTAACGCCTTAAGCAAGATGACATGATGTAGAGAAATAAATTCATTCAATATGAAATAAAGCCCATCTTGTTATCCTCGATGGCAACGATGCAATACGTGCCTTGCTGCCCCTTCTGTCACTAGGAAAGGACACCGCAAGATCGAACCCAAAGCTAAGCACTTCTCCCAAGGCAAGAACTACCAATCTAGTTGGGCAAACCAAACGGATAATTCGAAGAGACTTGCAAAGATAACCAATCATACATAAAAGAATTCAGAGAAGATTCAAATATTATTCATAGATAGACTTGATCATAAACCCACAATTCATCGGTCTCAACAAACACACCGCAAAAAGAAGATTACATCAAATAGATCTCCACAAGAGAGGGGGAGAACTTTGTATTGAGATTCAGAGAGAGAGAAGAAGCCATCTAGCTACTAACTATGGACCTGAAGGTCTGAGGTAAACTACTCACACTTCATCGGAGGGGCTAGGATGATGTAGAAGCCCTTCGTGATGACGGCCCTCTCCGGCGGAGCTCCGGAACAGGCCCCAAGATGGGATCTCGTGGATACAGAAAGTTGCGGCGGTGGAATTAAGTTTTTGGCTCCTGTTCTGATCGTTTGGGGGTACGTATGTATATATAGGAGGAAGGAGTACATCGGTGGAGCACCAAGGGGCCCACGAGGCAGGGGGCGCACCCTAGGGGGGGCGCCCCCCACCCTCGTGACCTCCTCTTTGACTCCTTGGATTAGGGTCCAAGTCTCCTGGCGTTCGGTGAGAAAATCACGTTCCCGAAGATTTTATTCCGTTTGGACTCCGTTTGATATTTTGTTTCTCCGAAACACTGAAATAGGCAAAAAACAGCAATTCTGGGCTGGGCCTCTGGTTAATAGGTTAGTCCCAAAAATAATATAAAAGTGGAAAATAAATCCCAATATAGTCCAAAACAGTAGATAATATAGCATGGAGCAATCAAAATTATAGATACATTGGAGACGTATCAGGCATCCCCAAGCTTAATTCCTGCTCGTCCTCGAGTAGGTAAATGATAAAAAGAGAATTTTTGATGTGGAGTGCTACTTGGCATAATTTCAATGCAAATCTTCTTCATTGTGATATGAATATTTAGATTCGAAAGATTCAAGACAAAAGTTTATATTGACATAAAAATAATAATACTTCAAGCATACTAACAAAGCAACTATGTCTTCTCAAAATAACATGGCCAAAGAAAGTTATCCCTACAAAATCATATAGTCTGGCTATGCTCTATCTTCACCACACAAAGTATTTAAATCATGCACAACCCCGATGACAAGCCAAGCAATTGTTTCATACTCTAACTTTTTCAAAACTTTTTCAATCTTCACGCAATACATGAGCATGAGCCATGGATATAGCACTATAGGTGGAATAGAATGGTGGTTGTGGAGAAGACAAAAAGGAGGGGAAGATAGTCTCACATCAACTAGGCGTATCAACGGGCTATGGAGATGCCCATCAATAGATATCAATGTGAGTGAGTAGGGATTGCCATGCAATGGATGCACTAGAGCTATAAATGTATGAAAGCTCAACAAAAGAAACTAGTGGGTGTGCATCCAACTTGCTTGCTCACGAATACCTAGGGCACTTGAGGAGGCCCATCATTGGAATATACAAGCCAAGTTCTATAGTGTAAAATTCCCACTAGTATATGAAAGTGATAACATGAGAGACTCTCTACTATGAAGATCATGGTGCTACTTTGAAGCACAAGTGTGGTAAAAGGATAGTAGCATTGGCCCTTTTTATTTATTTTCTCTTTTTGGGCCTTCTTTTTTTTGGGACAATGCTCTATTAAATGATGATCATCACACTTTTATTTATTTACAACTCAATGATTACAAATCGATTCTAAAACAAAGTATGACTCTATATGGATGCCTCTGGCGGTGTACCGGGATATGCAATGAATCAAGAGTGAAAAGTATGAAGAAATTATGAATGGTGGCTTTGCCACAAATACTATGTCAACTACATGATCATGCTAAGCAATATGACAATGATGAATGTGTCATGATGAACTAGATGGTAGAAAGTTGCATGGCAATATATCTCGGAATGGCTATGGAAATGCCATAATAGGTAGGTATGGTGGCTGTTTTGAGGAAGGTATATGGTAGGTGTATGATACCGGCGAAGGGCGTGCGGTATTAGAGAGGCTAGCAAAGGTGGAAGGGTGAGAGTGTGTATAATCCATGGACTCAACATTAGTCATAAAGAACTCATATACTTATTGCAAAAATCTAGAAGTTATCAAAGAAAAGTATTACGTGCATGCTCCTGGGGGGATAGATTGGTAGGAAAATACCATCACTCGTCCCCGACCGCCACTCATAAGGAAGACAATCAATAAATAAAGCATGCTCCGACTTCATCACATAACGGTTCACCATACGTGCATGCTACAGGAATCACAAACTTTTAACACAAGTATTCTTTAAATTCACAACTAATCAACTAACATGACTTTAATATTATCACCTCCATATCTCAAAACAATTATCATATTTTAATCTTTTCTTAGTATTCAACACACTCAAAAGAAAGTTCCACAAATCTTGAATACCAAGCATATTATTGTTAAGCAAATTACCATGCTATTAAGAGACTCTTAAAATAATTCAAGTGAAGCATGAGAGATCAATAGTTTCTTTAAAACAAATCCACCACCGTGCTCTAAAATATCTAAGTGAAGCACATAGAGCAAAATTACAACGCTCAAAAGATATAAGTGAAGAACATAGAGCAAAACTACATAGCTCAAAAGATATAAGTGAAGAACATAGAGCAAAACTGCTTAGCTCAAAAGATATAAGTGAAGCACATAGAGTATTCTATCAAATTTTAATTCATGTATAGCTCTCTCAAAAGGTGTGTACAGCAAGGATGATTGTGGCATACTAAGACACAAAGACACAAATAATACAAGACGCTCCAAGCAAAACACATATCATGTTGGTGAATAAAAATATAGCTCCAAGTAAATTACCGATGGAAGTGGACGAAAGAGGGGATGCTTTCCGGGGCATCCCCAAGCTTTTACCTCTTGGTTTCCTTGGATTATATTGGGGGTTCCATGGTCATCCCCAAGATTAGGCTCTTGCCACTCCTTGTTCCATAGTCCATCAAAAGAATTCACCCAAAACTTGAAAACTTCACAACACAAAACTCAAAATAGAAAACTCGTGAGCTCCGTTAGCGAAAGAAAACAAAAGACCACTTCAAGGTACTGTAATGAACTCATTATTTATTTATATTGGTGTTAAACCTACTGTATTCCAACTTCTCTATGGATTATAAACTATTTTACTAACCATAGATTCATCAAAATAAGCAAACAACACACGAAAAATAGAATCTGTCAAAAACAGAACAGTCTGTAGTAATCTGTAGCTAGCACAAGATCTGGAACCCCAAAAATTATAAAATAAATTTCTGGACGTGAGGAATTTATCTATTAATCATCTGCAAAAATAATTAACTAAATAGAACTCTTCAAACAAAAATGACAGCAGTTCTCGTGAGCGCTAAAGTTTCTGTTTTTTACAGGCAAGTTCAACAAGACTTTCCCCAAGTCTTCCCAACGGTTCTACATGGCACAAACACTAATTAAACACAAAAACACAACCAAAACAGAGGCTAAATAATTTATTTATTACTAAACAGGAGCAAAAAGCAAGTAATAAAAATAAAATTGAGTTGCCTCCCAACAAGCGCTATCGTTTAACGCCCCTAGCAAGGCATAAAAGCGAGGATAGATCTAGGTATTGCCATCTTTGGTAGGCAATCCATAAGTGGCTCTCATGATAGTTTCATATGGAAATTTTATTTTATTTCTTTGAAAGTGTTCCATGCCCTTTTTTAATGGAAATTCAAATCTAATATTCCCTTCCTTCATATCAATAATCACACCAACCGTTCTAAGGAAAGGTCTACCAAGAATAATAGGGCAAGAAGGATTGCAATCTATATCAAGAACAATGAAATCTACGGGCACATAATTCCTATTTGCAACAATAAGAACATCATTAATCCTTCCCATATGTTTCTTAATAGTGGAATCCGCAAGATGCAAGTTTAGAGAGCAATCATCAAAATTACGGAAATCTAGCAAATCACACAAAGTCTTGGGAATAGTTGAGACACTAGCACCCAAATCACACAAAGCATAAAACTCATGATCTTTAATTTTAATTTTAATAGTTGGTTCCCAGTCATCTTAGAGTTTTATAGGGATAGAAACTTTCAACTCAAGTTTTTCTTCATAAGATTGCATCAAGGCATCAACAATATGTTCGGTGAAGGCTTTATGTTACCTATAAGCATGTGGAGAATTTAGCACGGATTGCAACAAGGAAATACAATCAATTAAAGAGAAACTTTCATAATTAAATTTCTTTAAATCCAATATAGTGGGTTTAGCAACATATAGATTTTTATTTCTTTGAATCCCACTTTCATCAATTTCATCATAAAGATCTAAATACTCCGAATTTTTAGAATGCCTTCTAGGTAAAGGAAGATCATATTCAGTTTCACCAAGATTCATATTGCAAAACAAAGATTTAATAGGGGACACATCAATAACTTTTAGATCTTCATCTTGATTTTCATAGGTATTGGAAGAACACGCTTAAATAAAGGCATCTTTGGAAGCACGCATCCTAGCGGTTCTTTCCTTGCACTCATCAATGGAAATTCTCATGGCTTTGAGAGACTCATTGACATCATGCTTAGGAGGAATAGATCTAAGCTTTAAAGAATCAATCTCAAGAGAAATTCTATCAACGTTTCTAGCCAAATCATCAATTTTAAGCAATTTATCTTCAAGCTAAGCATTAAAATTCTTTTGTGAATTCATAAACTATTTAACACTATTCTCAAATTCAGAGGGCATCTTATTATAATTTCCATAAGAGTTGTTGTAGGAATTCCCATAATTATTAGAAGAATTACTAGGATATGGCCTAGGATTAAAATTTCGTTGTTACCAAAATTATTCCTAGCAAAAAAATTCACATCCATAGATTCATCGTTATTCTCAATCAAAGTAGACAAAGGCATATCATTAGGATCAGAAGAAACACTCTTAGTAGCAAATAATTTCATAAGTTCATCCATCTTTCCACTCAAAACATTGATTTCTTCTATTGCATGCACTTTTCTATTAGAAGATCTTTCAGTATGCCATTGAGAATAATTAACCATAATATTATCTAGGAGTTTAGTAGCATCTCCTAAAGTGATTTCCATAAAAGTGCCTCCCGCGGCCGAATCTAAAAGATTTCTAGAAGCAAAAGTCAATCCGGCATAAAATTTTTGTATAATCATCCACAAGTTCGAACCATGAGTAGGGCAATTACGTATCATTAATTTCATTCTCTCCCAAGCTTGTGCAACAAGTTCATGATCAAGTTGCTTAAAATTCATAATATCGTTTCTAAGAGAGATGGTCTTAGCGGGAGGGAAATACCTAGAGATAAAAGCATCTTTGCACTTGTTCCAAGAATCAATACTATTCTTAGGCAAAGACGAAAACCAAGCTTTAGCACGATCTCTAAGCGAAAAAGGAAATAGCTTCAATTTAACGACATCATTATCGACATCTTTTTTCTTGTGCATATCACATAAATCAACGAAGCTATTCAGATGAGTAGCGGCATCTTCACTAGGAAGGCCGGTGAATTGATCTTTCATAACAAGATTCAACAAAGCAGCATTGATTTCACAAGATTCAGTATTGGCAAGGGGGAGCAATCGAAGTGCTAAGGAAACCATTCTTATTGGTATTAGTGAAGTCACACAATTTGGTAGTATCTTGAGCCATCGCGACAAACAAACTAGCACACAAGCAAACAAGAGCAAATGGGAAAAGGAGGCAAATAGAGAGGGAGGATAGAGAGAGAGGGTGAATAAAACGGCAAGGGTGATGTAACGCCCTCGATGCGGCTATATCTCCCACGTGTCGAAGCACGACTTAGAGGCATAACCGCATTGAAAGCAATGTCGCAAGTGAGGTAATCTTCACACAACCCATGTAATACATAAGGGAAAGAGATACATAGTTGGCTTACAATCGCCACTTCACACAATTACATGAATAAAGCATTACATCAACCGGATACAATCAAGGTCCGACTATGGAACCAAAATAAAAGAAGACTACCCCAAAAGCTACACAGATCCCCGATCGTCCCGACTGGGCTCCACTACTGATCAACTAGAAACGGAACAACATAAAGGACAAGATCTTCATCGAGCTCCTCCTTGAGCTTGGTTGCGTCATCTGCACGGTTCAACGGCACCTACAAGCTGGTTTTAGAAGTATCTGTGAGTCACGGGGACTCAGCAATCTCGCACCCTCGCGATCAAGACTATTTAAGCTTATGGGTAAGGTAAAGGTATGATGTGGAGCTGCAGCAAGCGACTAGCATATATGGTGGCTAACATACGCAAATGAGAGCGAGAAGAGAAGGCAAAAGCACGGTCGAACAACTATGATCAAGAAGTGATCCTAGAACAACCTACGTCAAACATAACTCCAACACCATGTTCACTTCCCGGACTCTGCCGAGAAGAGACCATCACGGTAACACACGCAGTTGGTGCATTTTAATTAAGATCAACTTCAGGTTTTCTACAACTGGACATTAACAATTTCCCATCTGCCCATAACCGCGGGCACGGCTTTTGAAAGTCCAAATCCCTGCAGGGGTGTCCCAACTTAGCCCATCACAAGCTTTCACGGTCAACGAAGGATATTCCTTCTCCCAAGACAATCCGATCAGGCTCGGCATCCAGGTTACAAGACATCCTCGCCAATGGTAAAACAAGTCCAGCAACACCGCCTGAATGTGCCGACAAATCCCGATAGGAGCTGCACATATCTCGTTCTCAGGGCACACTCAGATGATACTAGCTACGAGTAAAACCAACCCTCAAGTTTCCCCGAGGTGGCCCCGCAGGCAGCTCAGTTCGGACTAACACTCAGAGGAGCACTGGCCCGGGGGGGTTTAAATAAAGATGACCCTTGGGCAGGCCTGCCCAAGGGAAAGAAAAGGCTAGGTGGTGAATGGTAAAACCAATGTTGGGCATTGCTAGAGGAGTTTTATTCAAGGCGAACTGTCAAGGGGTTCCCATTATAACCCAACCGCGTAAGGAATGCAAAATCCGGGAACATAACTCTGATATGACGGAAACTAGGGTGGCAAGAGTGGAACAAAACACCAGGCATAAGGCCGAGCCTTCCACCCTTTACCAAGTATATAGATGCATTAATTAAATAAGAGATATTTTGATATCCCAACAAAATATCCATGTTCCAACAAGGAACAAACTCCAATCTTCACCTGCAACTAACAACGCTATAAGAGGGGCTGAGCAAAGCGATAACATAGCCAAACAACGGTTTGCTAGGACAAGGTGGTTAGAGGCTTGGCTTAACAATATGGGAGGCATGATAAGCAAGTGGTAGGTATCGCAGCATAGGCATAGCAAAAGAGCGAGCAACTAGAAAGCAAAGATAGAAGTGATTTCGAGGGTATGGTCATCTTGCCTGAATTCCCGCAAGGAAGAAGAACGAGTCAATGAAGAAGACAAACGGACATAGTCGAACGGGTCCTCACAAACGTGACGTTATCGGCACCCACCCGAAGAAGCAACACCGGAAAGAAGCACACAACATAGTAAACAAACAACACATGGACATGGCATGATGCACAACCAAGTATGATGCATGTCCGGTTTACTGATACATGGCATGGCATGGCAAAGTGCAACAAACAACACTACAACTTAAGTGGAGCTCAATATGCAACTCCATTGCATATTGACGAAACACCACATTCAAGTTATTTAGTTCGATCTCGTTTATGTACCCAACAATATTAAATGTTGTTAGCATCGCAAGAGGTGAAGCATGAAGAAACTATCTAATCTAGGCAAGTTTAAATAAGGCCGGAAGCAACAAACAACAATTCCGGTAACTCCTCATGTGCATATTTTGGTTATGGTACTGATCTGCCCTAAACCATATTTTAGAGTTGTTAAACATGCAAAGTAAGGCCACCATGTTAAACTAGGCATTTTTCTACCCCATTTACATATAAAGTTTATTAGAAACCGAGTTACGGTTATTTAGTTATGAGATAAATCATTTTAACATGGCATAGGGGGAAATTTAAACAAACAGCCATTTTAAACATTTTAAACATAGATGAAAGTTGCAAAATATTAATCTACACAAAATTCTAAGCAAGTTTCATATATTAAGTTTTTACAAGTGATGCTTAGTTATCAAGTTATTATATGCATGAACTATGAGGGGCTTTCTGTAAAACAGGCAGTCTCTGGTTAAATGGAAAAATTCACAGGACCAGGAAAAAAACAATATGGGCCGAAACTTGTTGGACCCAACAGGAGGGAAAAAAGAGGGGCGCTGCTCACTTCGCTCCAGGGAGCTGGGCCTTGGCGCTTGTGCTGGGCCGGCCTTGGTGGATCGAATGAGGGGATGGAGGGGGCGTGGTCAACGTAGGCGCTGGGATTGACTGTTGGTCGTCTCCTCGTATGGATGCACAGCAACGGCAACTGAGGGGTTCAGGGAACGGCGACGTGAAGCAGAGGAGCGGCGGGGATGGCGGGGCTCGGCGCGGATCCATGGCGTCGAGGCGCGGGGTTCGCTGGACGGAGTGGACCAGGCTGACCCCGTCCTGATCAAGTGGTAGAGCGGCTCACTAGCGGAAGCTCGAGGTCGGGTGTTCGTGGCGGGACTTGGGGCGTTGTTGAAGGCTCCGGCGACGGGGACTATGGGAAGCGTCAGATCCGGGGTTGGGGAATCCATTCCCGGTGACAAGATGACCTGGCGCAGCGCGGGCTTGGAGATCCGGGGGGCGACGATGAGGTCCAAGGCAGCAGGGGCCTCCTGCTGGTCTTCGGAAGGAGCTCGTCTCCCAGCATCGACGAAGAGAGCGGGGAGGCTGCATAAAACGAAGGACGATGGTGCAAGGTGGTGCGGCAGCGAGGCTGATCCGGCGCGGATCCGAAGGGTGGCGACGAGGACAATCAGCGGCCATGGAAGGTTGGTTCCCTGTGAAGAAGAAGAGAGCAAGGGGAGAGCGGCACGTAAGAGAGAGAGAAAGAAGGAAGGGAAAAGAGCAGGGGAGGAAGGGCGCGGGGCACGGCCTGGTTCGGTGGTGGTAGTCGCCGTTGGCATCTGGTACTCGGGCAAGGCGGCGCTGGTGGATCAAGGTGCTCGGGGACGAGCGAGCAGACGAGGGGATCGATGGATCTGATAGGCTTGGCACGGAATGCAAGGAGGAGGAGGGCATCAGGTGGCAGCGCGGATGGATTGATGGGACAAACGGGCTAAAATCTATGGATTAGTCTAGGGTTGCCACTATATATAGCAAGCCGGATAGGTTTAGGGGGGTATAAGGTCCCTCCGATCGTAATCGGATGGACGGGAAAAATAGCTTAGGTAGCCCAAATATGGAAAGGTGATATTTTGTAGATGTTTGGGGATGTTCTGAGTCCACCGGTGACAACTGCCCGGGTCGGGTCCGGGGAAGTTTCGGGCGCGCACGTGAGGGGGTCGATGCACCGTGCAAGGAGGGGTTTCGGGGCCTGGCGGTTGACAGCGGGCTGTGTAGAAAGCTTTGGGCTGAGAGAAGAGGAGAGAGATGCAGCCCGGTAACTGTTTCCGGAGACCGAAAACGTCCGACGTTTGACCGATCATATTGCCGCTATAGGTATCCGTTGGGCTATCAAACAGACTCCAAATGCGATGAAACTTGATAGGCGGTCTATCTACACTAAAATAAGACCGCACGCCAACTTTCAACTCATTCGGAGAACATTTTCTGGCCACTTATAAAGTAATAATCCGGACATGCCGCGGGCACGTGCAAGTGTGTCTGGACTCAGAACGGACAACGGAAGGAACAAGGAGACCAGGACGGATGCATGTTTTGAAAACATGAAGATGCAATGCGGATGATGACATGATGAAATGCAAAACGCAAGCAAAGATATGGCAACAACAGCGAAAAACTCAAAGACACCTGGCACAATGGTCTCGGGGCGTTACAACACTCCACCACTACGAGAGGATCTCATCCCGAGATCTAGAATGTCACCGGAGGGAAAAACGAAAGAGAGAGAGAAGAGGTAAAACTAAGTTGCTTCTTTGACAAACGAGTGAAACCAAAGAACCTTGAAAAGGTTAAGCCATTTCGAGACAAGAATACAATGGAGATGAACGAAGTTGAAAGCACTCCGTTAGGAAAGAGGAACGAGGAAGAACAAAGTTGAAAGCACTCTGGTAGGGAAGAGTAATAAGGAAGAACAAATTCGGACAGCACTCCGGTTGAAAAGAGATGCAAGGCTTGATAAGGCGAAAAAGAACTTGAGCAAAGGGGCACAATACTCCGGTTAAAACAAGATAGGGAAGGAATAAGAATGATACAATTTGGACATCACTCCGCCTGTAAATGGAAGGAATTAAACTTGACAAGATGAGAGGATACTTGAAAAGAGGACACGACACTCCGGTTAAAAGGATAAGCACGAAAAGAACATGGTTCTGACAATCCGAGATGGTGAGTGAAATGAGCAACACCTCAATGCCTCCGGATGAAAGAATCAAAGGTAGATCGTCGGAACAAAAGAGCGGAGAAGAAAATAACAACTCCTACCATAGTTGAACTTGTAAAGCACCGTTGCAAGAAAGGATTGCACGGGGTTGTTGGGAAAACAACAACGAAGAGGATAAGCTTGTAGTGGGCTTATGGAAAACATCTCAAGAACTTGAGGTGAAATTCTGCTACTAACGAAAACAATATTGGATTGATAAGAACAAGAAGACGAGGAACTTGTTCATCGGAAGGATAAAGAAGAACTTGGGTCATTTATGAGCACCATAAATAGCAAAATCCTTAGGGAAAGCTTTAGGTGAAACATAACCCAAGATAACTCCAATGACGAGATTGATGGATTTAAAATACCTCATTCTTGATAAATTGTGAATCACGGAGCATGCACTCAAATTATCAATAATGACATAATACCACCTCCAATGACACGGTAGAAAGAATTGCACTCCGGATTGCATGAAGAAGAATACTTGAGCTCCTCTGAAAAGAATCTTGATGAACGCATCGAGAAGTGATAAAAACCTTGATGAACCATCGTGTTGAACCTTCATTAGGAACTCCGGTAGCAAAAGAATGATCAAACGAAATGAAGGATGAAAAGAATAAGGTTGAAGCCTTGCAATGATTTAAATGAATCTCCGTGGAGATGTAATTGAAAAAGGTTGGAACTCCGGGAAAAAGAGAAGATGAAACAATTGAAATCAGGAATTTGACGAGCCTCCGGAATAGGGAATTAATCACTTGGGTGAATCAAGAATAAGAATTATGTTATGCTCATCCTTCACCAATTAAATTGATGACAATCAATGGCTTTGGCATACTACTTATTCTCGAAGAAAGGATTAAGATAGATATTGCGCAACCTTGGAAAGGTCTTCGACGGTCCACCAGAAGGGTTGAAACAACGAATAAATTGATATGATAACCCAAGAATAGAGCTCTTGGACGAACCACCGTATGAATTGAAAAATGAACGAAGTAAAGGGATTAATCACCGGGTAAGAATTAGCAAGTGAACGAACATACCAGAGACAATCTATATACATGAGAACGAAGGGCTCACGAACTGATTATAGATCACTTGAACGATGCACCAGTAAAAATTTGGAGAACGAGAGCTGAAAGCTGAGAATGAATAAATTCTGAGATGATGGGCTCCAGAGAAACAAACTAAAAAGAATCTTGAATTGCTCCAGATAGGTGAAAAGAATTCTCACAATCCAAAAACAACTATGAGAGGATGGCAACAAGCTAGAATGACGAATCTTTGAGAGAACGGATAAGATATGGAGGAAAAACTCTTCTTCGGTCCTCAAAATCTGAGAATGACGACGAGAAACACCACCGTGAATTGTTGAGATACTCCAAAATGATAAATAGAAAGGTTGAACCAACGATGAAAAGGTTTTGACAGATCTTAGAGGAGACATTTGACTGATGATAATTCATTCTTACGTCAAACTTTAAAAGATTTGAGAATAGCTCCGGTAAAAATTGGAAGAGTCAGGTAAGATCCTGGGAAAGGACATGTGGGTTAGGGCCCACTCAAAAGAAACACCGTTGAAACGATTACTTGAAAAGGAGAATGCCCCGGTTGAATTAAATGGCTTGAATGAGATAACATCCTCAAAATAGCTTGAATGGATTAAGAGTGGAAACACGAATCTTCGAGATATCTTGAGCACTCCGGAACAATAGAATAGCGAGCGGTGAATGATTAAGAATTGCACCGGCATGAGAAAGCATTGAAACAAGGAAAGGATATGATCAACAAAGCTTGACTTGAAACCACGGAGATGAAAAGAAAGAAGAATGACGAACTTGAAGCTCCGTTAGAATCTTCATGAGAATCACCGGATAAGAACATTGACCGAAAAGGAATGGAGAGACTTCACAAGACTAAAAGGATACTTGATTAAGACATCGGATTCCTTGAAGAAAAAGGGTGGGTGGGCGGGAAAACAAAGGCAACTTGGGGACGGATGAAGCAAACACCATTGAGAAGAACTGATACTTGATCCTGCGGATGTTGCAATGATCAGATCCACTTGAAGAGAAGCACACCGGTTAAAAAGGATTGACATGACAAACTCGATGATCGAGAAGGATTAGTGTTCACATCGGGGTATGAGAACACCGCTTAGGAAAAGGTATGGAATCAACATTTGACTTCGAAGGAACTCGAATACCACAACTCAAAACAAAACAAAGGATTGGCTTGCAGAATAAGCCAGAACAAACATATGATAGAGATTTCATCCGAACTTTTCGTGGTGGGGCCTACACGGGCTCGATCGTACAACACCATCATGTACAAGGAAGTGCACATGACATATGAAGCGTCCCCGAGTCGGCATAGCCAAGGACTCTTTAAGACACAACGAGACCACTGTAAAACCAACCGTGGATAGGCGGACCACTAGACGTCGAACCCCAATATCATATCATATATCCGTCGTGAAGAAATCCTAAGAGCTACTTGAATTCCCACTTATAAACTCCTGAAATTTTTTGGTTATGCAATCAGGTGTTGGGGATACAGGGGAAGCATAATATCTCACCTAAAACTAACAAATCCTACATCCAGCTGTATCCATCCTTCAACACATAACCAAGAAACCTTCGGAAATCATCTACCTCAACCTTCGAAAAACATCCGTTATACGAGTTATGGCAATACTCCCGAACATCTGCCCCAATACTGGGTGGCGTCGAGGTTATCTCACCAACAACTACATAAAAGACATTTTCAATGTCGGCGAAACTAATCTCAGGTATTCCAGAACTGCAACGATAAAATTGTCACAACAACACCTTGGAGCTCAACTCCCCGGGACACTGCCACAACCCCTAAATGTCAGGAGGCACCAAGAACAATGTTCTCATCACAAAACCATCAGAACGATTCAAAGATACCCGCATGATCCTAAGTTTTTTTAGTGAAATTTGAGAAGAGAAGAGTCAAAACTCTACGTCAGGATGCCTTACCAGAGCGACGAAGGGACTTAGGAGTAAAAAAAAGTCCTAACTCTCCGATATATATAATTCCTAAATGACTCAAAACATTTTTCTAGACTCCATATCGCCGGCGATTCGATCAAGCAGCGGGCTCCTAAGGTCGGGGAAGGCTCTGAGACCAACTTGTAACGCCCTCGATGCGGCTATATCTCCCACGTGTCGAAGCACGACTTAGAGGCATAACCGCATTGAAAGCAATGTCGCAAGTGAGGTAATCTTCACACAACCCATGTAATACATAAGGGAAAGAGATACATAGTTGGCTTACAATCACCACTTCACACAATTATATGAATAAAGCATTACATCAACCAGATATAATCAAGGTTCGACTACGGAACCAAAATAAAAGAAGACTACCCCAAAAGCTACACAGATCCCCGATCGTCCCTACTGGGCTCCACTACTGATCAACTGGAAACGGAACAACATAAAGGACAAGATCTTCATCGAGCTCCTCCTTGAGCTTGGTTGCATCATCTGCACGGTTCAAGGGCACCTGCAAGCTGGTTTTGGAAGTATCTGTGAGTCACGGGGACTCAGCAATCTCGCACCCTCGCGATCAAGACTATTTAAGCTTATGGGTAAGGTAAAGGTATGATGTGGAGCTACAGCAAGTGACTAGCATATATGGTGGCTAACATACGCAAATGAGAGCGAGAAGAGAAGGCAAAACATGGTCAAACAACTATGATCAAGAAGTGATCCTAGAACAACCTACATCAAACATAACTCCAAACCATGTTCACTTCCCAGTCTCCGCCGAGAAGAGACCATCACGATAACACACGCGGTTAGTGCATTTTCTTTAAGATCAACTTTAGGTTTTCTACAACCGGACATTAACAAATTCCCATCTGCCCATAACTGCGGGCACGGCTTTCGAAAGTTCAAATCCCTGCAGGGGTGTCCCAACTTAGCCCATCACAAGCTCTCATGGTCAACAAAGGATATTCCTTCTCCCAAGACAATCCGATCAGGCTCGGCATCCAGGTTACAAGACATCCTCGACAATGGTAAAACAAGTCCAGCAACACCGCCCGAATGTGCCGACAAATCCCGATAGGAGCTGCACATATCTCGTTCTCGAGGCACACTCAGATGAGACTAGCTACGAGTGAAACCAACCCTCAAGTTTCCCCGAGGTGGAC
>NC_041392.1:310962817-310984159 GCF_002162155.2 Triticum dicoccoides | reverse complement strand
AAATAAAGATGACCCTTGGGCAGGCCTACCCAAGGGAAAGAAAAGGCTAGGTGGCAAATGGTAAAACCAATGTTGGGCATTGCTGGAGGAGTTTTATTCAAGGCGAACTGTCAAGGGGTTCCCATTATAACCCAACCGCGTAAGGGACGCAAAATCTGGGAACATAACACTGATATGACGGAAACAGGGCGGCAAGAGTGGAACAAAACACCAGGCATAAGGCCGAGCCTTCCACCCTTTACCAAGTATATAGATGTATTAACTAGATAAGAGATATTGTGATATCCCAACAAAATATCCATGTTCCAACAAGGAACAAACTCCAATCTTCACCTGCAACTAACAACGCTATAAGAGGGGCTGAGCAAAGCGGTAACATAGCCAAACAACGGTTTGCTAGGACAAGGTGGTTAGAGGCTTGGCTTAACAATATGGGAGGAATGATAAGCAAGTGGTAGGTATCGCAACATAGGCATAGCAAAAGAGCGAGCAACTAGCAAGCAAAGATAGAAGTGATTTCGAGGGTATGGTCATCTTGCCTGAAATCCCGCAAGGAAGAAGAACGAGTCCATGAAGAAGACAAACGGACATAGTCGAACGGGTCCTCACAAACGCGACATTATCGGCACCCACCCGAAGAAGCAACACCGGAAAGGAGCACACAACATAGTAAACAAACAACACATGGACATGGCATGATGCACAACCAAGTATGATGCATGTCCGGTTTAATGATACATGGCATGGCATGGCAAAGTGCAACAAACAACACTACAACTTAAGTGGAGCTCAATATGCAACTCCATTGCATATTGACGAAACACCACATTCAAGTTATTTAGTTCGATCTCATTTATGTACCCAACAATATTAAATGTTGTTAGCATCGCAAGAGGTGAAGCATGAAGAAACTATCTAATCTAGGCAAGTTTAAATAAGGCCGGAAGCAACAAACAACAATTCCGGTAACTCCTCATGTGCATATTTTGGTTATGGTACTGATCTGCCCTAAACCATATTTTAGAGTTGTTAAACATGCAAAGTAAGGCCACCATGTTAAACTAGGCATTTTTCTACCCCATTTACATATAAAGTTTATTAGAAACCGAGCTACGGTTATTTAGTTATGAGATAAATCATTTTAACATGGCATAGGGGCAAATTTAAACAAACAGCCATTTTAAACATTTTAAACATAGATGAAAGTGGCAAAATATTAATCTACACAAAATTCTAAGCAAGTTTCATATATTAAGGTTTTACAAGTGATGCTTAGTTATCAAGTTATTATATGCATGAACTATGAGGGGTTTTCTGTCAAAATAGGCAGTCTCTGGTTAAATGGCAAAATTCACAGGACCAGGAAAAAAACAATATGGGCCGAAACTTGTTGGACCCAACAGCAGGAAAAAAAAAGAGGGGCGCTGCTCACTTCGCTCCAGGGAGCTGGGCCTTGGCGCCTGTGTTGGGCCAGCCTTGGTGGATCGAATGAGGGGATGGAGGGGGCGTGGTCAACACAGGCATTGGGCTTGACTACTGGTCGTCTCCTCGTATGGATGCACAGCAACGGCAACAAAGGGGTTCAGGGAACAGCGGTGTGAAGCAGAGGAGTGGTGGGGCTGGCGGGTCTCGGCGCGGATCCATGGCGTCGAGGCGAGGGGTTCGCTGGACGGAGTGGACCAGGCTGACCCCATCCGGATCAAGTGGTAGAGCGGCTCGCTAGCGAAAGCTCGAGGTCGAGCGTTCATGGCGGGACTTGGGGCATTGTTGAAGGCTCCGGCGACGGGGACGACGGGAAGCGTCAGATCCGGGGTTGGGGAATCCATTCCCGGTGACAAGATGACCTGGCGCAGCGCGGGCTTCGAGATCCGGGCGGCGACGATGAGGTCCAAGGCGGCAGGGGCCTCCTGCTGGTCTTCGGAAGGAGCTCGTCTCCCTGCGTCGACGAAGGTTGGTTCCCTGTGAAGAAGAAGAGAGCAAGGGGAGAGCTGCGTGTAAGAGAGAGAGAAAGAAGGAAGGGAAAAGAGCAGGGGGGAAGGGCACAGGGCACGGCCTGGTTCGGTGGTGGTAGTCGCCGTTGGCGTCTAGTACTCGGGCAAGGCGGCGCTGGTGGATCGAGATGCTCGGGGATGAGTGAGCAGAGGAGGGGATCGATGAATCTGATAGGCTTGGCATGGAATGCAAGGAGGAGGAGGGCATCAGGTGGCGGCACGGATGGACTGATGGGACAAACGGGCTAAAATCTAGGGATTAGTCTAGGGTTGCCACTATATATAGCAAGCCGGATAGGTTTAGGGGGGTATAAGGTCCCTCCGGTCATAATCGGAAGGACGGGAAAAATAGCTTAGGTAGCCCAAATATGGAAACGGTGATATTTTGTAGATGTTTGGGGATATTCTGAGTCCACCGGTGACAACTGCCTGGGTCGGGTCCGGGGAAGTTTCGAACGCGCACGTGAGGGGGTCGATGCACCATGCAAGGAGGAGTTTCGGGGCCTGGTGGTTGACAGCGGGCTATGCAGAAAGCTTTGGGCTGAGAGAAGAGAAGAGAGATGCAGCCGGCAACTATTTCCGGAGACCGAAAATGTCCGACATTTGACCGATTATATTGCCGCTATAGGTATCCGTTGGGCTATCAAACAGACTCCAAATGCGATGAAACTTGACAGGCGGTCTATCTACACTAAAATAAGACCGCACGCCAACTTTCAACTCATTCGGAGAACATTTTCTGGCCACTTATAAAATAATAATCCGTACATGTCGCGGGCGTGTGCAAGTGTGTCTGGACTCAGAACGGATAACGGAAGGAACGAGGAGACCGGGACGGATGCAAGTTTTGAAAACACGAAGATGCAATGCGGATGATGACATGATGAAATGCAACACGCAAGCAAAGATATGGCAGCAGCAGCGAAAAACTCGAAGACACCTGGCACAACGGTCTCGGGGCATTACAGGTGAAGTGGGGGAGAGGAAAACAAGAGGCAAATGGCAAATAATGTAATGCGAGAGATAGGGATTGTGATGGGTACTTAGTATGTTGACTTTTTGCGTAGACTCCCCAGCAACGGTGCCAGAAATCCTTCTTGCGACATCTTGAGCTTGCGTTGGTTTTCCCTGAAGAGGAAGGGATGATGCAGCAGAGTAGCGTAAGTATTTCCCTTAGTTTTTGAGAACCAAGGTATCAATCCAGTAGGAGGCCACGCTCCAGTCCCTCGTACCTGCACAAAACGATAGCTACTCGCAACCAACGCGATTAGGGGTTGTCAATCCCTTCACAGTCACTTACAAGAGTGAGATCTGATAGATATAATATTTTTGGTATTTTTGGTATAAAGATGCAAAGTAAAAAGTAAAAGCAAAGTAAAAAAGCAAAGCAAGATTAAAGTGATGGAGATTGATATGATGAGAATAGACCCGGGGGCCATAGGTTTCACTAGTGGCTTCTCTCAAGAGCATAAGTATTCTACGGTGGGTGAACAAATTAATGTTGAGAAATTGACAGAATTGAGCATAGTTATGAGAATATCTAGGCATGATCATGTATATAGGCATCACGTCCGTGACAAGTAGACCGAAATGATTCTGCATCTACTACTATTACTCCACTCATCGACCGCTATCCAGCATGCATCTAGAGTATTAAGTTAAAAACAGAGTAACGCCTTAAGCAAGATGACATGATTTAGGGAGATAAATTCATGCAATATGAAATAAACCCCATCTTATTATCCTCGATGGAAACGATGGAAACATGCATTGCTGCCCCTTCTGTCACTGGGAAAGGACACCTCAAGATCGAACCCAAAGCTAAGCACTTCTCCCATGGCAAGAACTACCAATCTAGTTGGCCAAACCAAACGGATAATTCGAAGAGACTTGCAAAGATAACCAATCATATATAAAAGAATTCAGAGAAGATTCAAATATTATTCATAGATAGACTTGATCATAAACCCACAATTCATCGGTCTCAACAAACACACCGCAAAAAGAAGATTACATCGAATAGATCTCCACAAGAGAGGGGAGAACTTTGTATTGAGATTCAAAGAGAGAGAACAAGCCATCTAGCTACTAACTATGGACCTGAAGGTCTGAGGAAAACTACTCACACTTCATCAAAGGGGCTAGGATGATGTAGAAGCCCTCCATGATGACGGCCCTCTCCGGCGGAGCTCCGGAACAGGCCCCGAGATGGGATCTCGTGGATACAGAAAGTTGCGGTGGTGGAATTAGGTTTTTGGCTCCTATTCTGATCGTTTGGGGGTACGTATGTATATACAACAGGAAGGAGTACGTCGGTGGAGCACCGAGGGGCCCACGAGGTAGGGGGCGCACCCTGGGGGGCGCCCCCCACCCTCGTGACCTACTCTTTGACTCCTTGGAGTAGGGTCCAAGTCTCCTGGATCACGTTCGGTGAGAAAATCACGTTCCCAAAGATTTTATTCCATTTGGACTTCGTTTGATATTCTGTTTCTCCGAAACACTAAATAGGCAAAAAACAGCAATTCTGGGCTCGGCCTCCGGTTAATAGGTTAGTCCCAAAAATAATATAAAAGTGGAAAATAAAGCCCAATGTAGTACAAAACAGTAGATAATATAGCATGGAGCAATCAAAAATTATAGATACGTTGTAGACGTATCAGTTAGCGGGCTGTGAATGGGCTATATGCGAACAGACCGTTAACAGGCTTTCCGTGGGCCGGCCCGCCACCTTTTGGCCAAGTCAAATGGGCCGGCCTTTTCACAGGAATGGGCCTCTATTGGGCCGTGCCACGTGTCAACGTATCATGCGTTCCTAGGGTCCAAGGAGTGGATGACATCTGTCCCAGCGGTGAGCCGACACGTGTTTCCTCCAGCCAATGATTATTTTACACGTGGAAAATCCCCATTGGTAGGAGCTGTTAACGGGTTATGGGATCCAAAACTGGACCCAATAGCTTAACGGCGTTCCGTTACGGTGGATGTCACGTGTCGGTCACCCTTGACGAAAGCACTTCTGTGACGTGCGATTTATCGTCATGGAAGTGGATACTTCCGTGATGATAATTTTGGTAATGTCATGGAACACTTCTATGACATCACAGGTATGACTATCTTGATTCTATCATAAAATCGTCATGGATGTACATGCATGGCAAAAAACGTGACCTACTATGACAAACACGTATCATCGTGGAAGTGTATTTTTATGTAGTGCTTGTCTACATCATGTCATCGTTCTTATTGCATTACTCCGTTTTTCCATGAACTTAATAAACTAGATGCATGCTGGATAGCGGTCGATGTGTGGAGTAATACTAGTAGATGCAGGCAAGAGTCGGTCTACTAATCTTGGACGTGATGCCTATGTAATGATCATTTCTTGCATATCGTCATAATTCTTTGAAGTTCTATCAATTGCCCAACAGTAATTTGTTTACCCACCGTTTGCTATTTTTCTCGAGAGAAGCCACTAGTGAAACCTACGGCCCTCGGGTCTTCTTTCTCATATATTTGCCTAGCGATATACTTTTCCTTTGCATTTTTATTCAGGTCTATTAACCAAAACTCCAAAAATACCTTGCTGCAATTTATTTTATTTGGCATTCGATCTACCAATATTTACAACTTTATCTCCAGTCACATGTCGTCTCTGGCGTCGTACCCCGAAAGGGATTGACAACGCCTTTAACACGTCGGGTTGCGAGGTGTTGTTATTTGTGTGCAGGGGTTGTTTATGTTGTGTTGCTTGGTTCTCCTACTGGTTCGATAACCTTAGTTTCATAACCGAGGGAAATACCTACCGTCGTTGTGCTACACCATCCCTCCCTCTCCAGGGAAATGCCGGTGTAGTTCCAGCTACCATCCGCATCTATCTCAGGAACCTGGCATCTTTGAGGAGTGGCTCTTCAAGCCGTCGGCCGTTCCCCCCGCTACGGAGTCGGCACCACCCAAGGAAGATCTCCCACAGGATCCCTCGTCAGGCGCATGACTTGTGGCCTGACCTTCGAAGCCCGCCTACTCCTTGCACTCGAGCCTCAAGAGGGGTGCTAGACTGAGGAGTTCAAGGCATATCTGCTTCAGGGCACCCTACCGGAGAAGGAGGAAGACGCGGAGCATGTGGCTCACCAGGCCACTTCATACCGCATCCAAGACGGTGAGGTCTATTGGAGGCGTCCAAACGACGTTTCTTTGCGATGCATCTCCAAGGAGTAGGGATGTGAACTACCGGCCGACATACATGGTGGGGATTGCGGGCATCACTCCTCATCGCGCACCCTCGTGGGCAAGGCGTTCCGCAGCTGAATCTACTGGCCCACGACGCTCAAAGATGTTGCAGAGTTGGTAAGGTCCTGTGAAGCCTGTCAATTCCAAGCCAAGAAGGTCCACCAGCCCGCTCAAGGCCTCCAGACTATCCCGCTCTCTTGTCCATTCGCGACCTGGGGGTTGGACATCCTGGGCCCGTTTCCTCGAGCACCAGGAGGCTACCGCTACCTCTACGTCGCCATCGATAAGTTCACCAAGTGGGCGGAAGTGGAGGCCGTCAGCACCATCCCAGCCGGCTCGGCAATCAACTTCATCAAGGGCCTCGTGAGGCAGTTCGGGGTTCCTAATCGCATCATCACCGACAATGGCTCGCAGTTCACCAGCAACCTTTTCAAATCATATTGTGCTAACCTTGGAACATAGATATGCTACACCTCGGTGGCACACCCCAGGAGCAATGGCCAGGCCGAGTGCACCAATGCGAAGGTCCTAAGAGGCCTCAAGGCAAGAACCTTCAAGAAGAAGCTCGAGGCCTGTGGCAGGGGCTGGCTCGACGAGCTCCAGTCCGTGTTTTGGTCCATCCGCACCACCGCGACCAAGCTGACGGGCGAAACTCCATTCTTCCTCATCTACGGAGCTGAAGTGGTTCTCCCTCATGAGGTCAGGAATCGCTCTACGTGGGTCTTGGCGTTTGACGAGGCACTCCAGGATGCCTCACGGGGGATGGACCTCGTGCTGGGGGAGGAATGCCGCCGCCAAGCCTCGCTCCGAACAGCAAGGTACCAGCAGGCGTTGTGGCGGTACCACTACCGTAGCGTCCGCTCCAGGATGCTGGAGGTGGGTGATCTCTTCCTAAGGCAGGTGCTATCCAGGGAGGGGCTGCATAATCTATCACCCATGTGGGAGGGACCATCTAGGATCGCCCGTGTCTCCAGGCCTGGCACCGTGCGCCTGGAGATGCAGGACAGGATCCCCATCCAGAACGCCTGGAACATCCAGCACCTCCAGAAGTTCTACCCATGAAGCAAGGCCCCGTCCTCTGAAGGTCTTCACTTGTGACACTCTCATGTAATAATGAGTTGGGTTTGTAAGCCCCCTGGAGTCTCCTGAGTACCGCCCGCGGGCCTCACGGGGGCTCCCACCCATGTCCTAGTGGCAGCACTTAGCTCCGCGCTGGTGAGAAGACTAGTCTAGGTGCTGGACGCGGCTATTCTTTTGCTTGCTTTCTGTAGCTGGTTTGCAACTTCTTGAATGAAATTTGGAGTTTTCGCATTTTTGTTCGCTAGAGTTGGAACTTTTCTCCTCTTGCTTCGCTCGCTTCTCCAGTCTTGTCCTAGGAAGGGCGGCAGTTGCCCGTCGCTCCTCCTCATGCGTCCCGCACGCTGGGGCTAGGCAGGTGTGTACGCTTGGGCTCGCCCGGACCACAAACACACCTCGCCGAAGCCTCATTCCCTAGAGCTTCGCATCCTTAATCCCGTGAGATGCTCTCAATTGAGCTCGTGGGCATGCGCACCTTCTTAAGTCCGTGCCTCCGGAAAGCGCGACCCGGTGTACCAGCCACAACCAACCCATGCTCGGGGGCTCGCGCGAGGTAGGACGAGGCGCCTCGTGAGGCCTTCTAAAAACTCTGCAGCTATACAACGTCTCTTGAGGATCGGCGGCTCCTGAGTCGTTGGGAAGGAAGCCCTCGGGGGGTACTGCAGGCAATGTGCACCCTCGTGACATGGGGACTACAGCAAGCACATCGAGCTAAGTTACCCTGGCCGCACCTAGTGGAAGTAAAAGTATCATGGCACAACATCAAAATAGCAAACATAACATAGTGGCGCAAGCACCGCAGTTCATTACACACCCCAACGGGGCACTCTACTTTTTTAAAATGCAGGAGAAAGGAAATGAAAAAACAAAAGTAGGCCACACGACCACAGCAACTCCCGAGGCGAGGCTCCAGCAACGCCCGAAGGTCAGTTTGAGCCTTCCTCTCGCTCCACCGGAGCACGGCGGTGAGATGTCCCTTCACCTTCCCCGATCCGAGCCCGGCAGCACAGTAATTCGCCATAGCCGCCACTGCTGGTGCTCTCACCGGAGGGGGAGCCACCGCTGCTGGAGGTGGCATGATCGTCTCCAAGGACAAGCTCACCGTCATCATCACCGTGGCCGTCACCAAGGCCAAACTCATCGTCGCTATTGCCATCCTTGGGGCAGCACCCCGCGCGGCGGTCATCTTCCCCAAACACCCTCACGTATAGGGTCGTGAGGCCGTCGTACTTGAAGTGGAGGGTGCACCTCCCGCTCAGGCCCAACACACGGGCAAACGCCTGCCAACCACGCGCCAAGGACACGGTTCCTGCAGCGGTGAATTCGACCCTCGCCCACGAGGCTTTGCAGTAGCAGCCTTCAGCCTGCAGCCAGAGGCGATCAAGCCCCACGGTCGGCAGCGCATCCGCAAAGAAGCCCGGGAGCAGGAGCCATTTGCCAGCAGGCCTCTCTTACCACACGACGAACTCCGGGAATGCGTCCGCCGAGTGGGAGCGCGGCCAAGGAGGTCGGGTGACCACGGCGCACCTTCCTCCATCATAGGAGCTACCTCGTCCTTGGCGTCGCCTGCCGCAAGAAGAAGCACCGCCGCGGCCGCCAGCGACGATGCCTGCTCTCAAAGAGGTGCACCCGCGCCCCCAAGGGGCCACTGTCAGGGTCACAGAATACTTGCGGGGACATCTGCGACCTCTCTTGGGTGGCGGGGAACCTGGCCCCTCCTTGGGGGCCTTCGCCATTTCGGCGGCGGAGAACCTTCTCGCTGGCGCCATGGATGGGGAGGGGATGGGCTCTACCCCTCCACTCATTTATAGCCGGAGGGAGGCCAACCGCCGGCCTCCATGATCCCACACAATGATGATCTTTCTCTGCATGCAGCAGGCTCTTGTCAAGTCGAACGGTTTCCATGGCATCATGGGGAAGCGGAGACACCCACGTCCCATCAAGCCCCACACGTCGACCAAGGTCGTAGGCGGTTAGGGCCTGCGGCGCTTCGCCCTTGCCCTTTGGCTTCGTCCCGAAGCCAAGCACTAGTGCGCCTTGGGCCCGGGGCTATTGCCGGTGTTTTGGGAACGGGGGTACCCAGACTTACCTGCCTGCGGCCCACGGCTGGCTCCATCGACGGCTTGGGACGGCCCATCTTCAGCACCAACAACTCAAGACCCTCGCGAGGGACCAGGCCTCGCGAGGCGGATGACACCAAGACCTCCAGAAGGAGTGGCCTCCTTAGGCTAGCTCCTGAGGAGCGGAGATTTCTATGCAAGCCTCACCTGAGGTTCAGATGATGTGAGCCATGACGACCAAGGCCGGGCAGGCGCAGGACAGAAGTTTCCCGTTTGGTGCTAAGGAGGCAAGCGTAGGCGCGGAGTCCTAAGTTATCAGCAAAAGGTTTGCATTTCCGTGCAAGAAGACCAAGACCACCAGGATGGCAATAAGATGTACTAGTTGTCTCCCTTCGAATTTGGCATTGTGGGATCCCTTCCCACCTCCATTTTGGGGGAAGAGGACCAAGGCCACTATAAATAGGGCCTAGCCACCATCGTAGAAAGGGGACTGGATCCAGATCATTCAGATCTTCCTCTCCCCCACCAGCTCAAGAACACACCTCCTGAGGTCGTTCTTCCATTGTACTAGTTTATCCTCAGTCCACCTCGAGGCCAATCCACCCCAAAGCAGGAGTAGGATTTTACGCCGCAAGGTGGCCCGAACCTAGGTAAACTTCTATGTCCTTTTTCCTTTTAGTTTGTCGAGTTAGACCATGGGATCGACTGGTTGGCAGACTGGGGAGGTTGAGTTCTTCGCACGCACCCCAGAGTTCGAATCTATCCAATGTTTGTGGAGCCTGAAATCCGACATATGATCAGATCTATCTTTTTATGCATGAAAGTTATTTGAGTCTTCTTTGATCTCTTATATGCATGATTGCTTATAGCCTCGTATTTCTTCTCCAAAATTTGGTTTTGTTTGGCCAACTTGATCTATTTATCTTGCAATGGGAAGAGATGCTTTCTGACGGGTTCGATCTTACGGTGCTTGATCCCAGTGACAGAAGGGTAACCGACATGTATGTATCGTTGCCATTAAGGATAACAAGATGGGGTCAATTTCTACATAAATAGATCTTGTCTACATCATGTCATTGTTCTTATTTCATTACTCTGTTTCTCCATTAACTTAATACACTAGATGCATGCTGGATAGCGGTTGAAGTGTGGAGTAATAGTAGTATATGCAGGCAGGATTTGGTCTACTAGTCTTGGACGTTATGCCTATATAATGATCATTGCCCGGATATCGTCATGATCATTTGAAGTTCTATCAATTGCGCAATAGTAATTCGTTTACCCACTGTTTGCTATTTTTTGAGAGAGAAGCCACTAGCGAAACCTACGGCCACTGGGTCTCTTCTTTATTATATTTGCCTTCGTGATCTATTTTTATTTGCTTTTATTTTTAGATCTATTAAACCAAAAATACAAAAATACCTTGCCGCAATTTATTCTTATTTATTTTATCTCGCGTTCCCCCAAAGATCTATTTATCCAATCTATCATATTTTTATCCTGTCCTTTACCAATTTCTGGTGCCGTTACCCGAAAGGGATTGACAACCCCATTAATACGCCGGGTTGCGAGTATTAGTTATTTGTGTGCAGGTGTCATTCACATTGCGTGGTTCTCCTAATGGTTCGATAACCTTGGTCCCATCACTGAGGGAAATACCTACCGTTGCTGTGCTGCATCAACCCTTCCTCTTTGGGGAAATACCGAGTAGTTCAAGCAAGCATCAGTTAGCAATTGTGATGCAACGACTGCTGTTCAGTTTGTAAAAAAGCTGATTTTCTGTTTTGGTTATCCTGATAGTATCATCACTAATAATGGCACCAATCCGTCTAAGGGCGCTATGAAGGAGTTATTTCAACAAGAGCATATTCGTCTTGGTGTTTCCTCGGTGGCTCATCCACAGTCCAATGGTCAAGCAGAATTGGCTAATCAAGAAATTTTGAGATGCATCAAGCCCCGGCTTATAGTTCCTTTGAAGCGAATGTCGGTTGTTGTGTTGAGGAGATACCTTCAATGCTTCGGAGTATCAATACCACCCCTACAGGTCAATAGGCTATATGCATTTCTTCATGGTCGATCATGTAGAGGAGGTTCTCCCAAGTGATATCCATCATGACTAGCCTAGAGTGGTGGCTTACATTGCAGTTGATAATGAGACGACACGTTAGAATGCACTTCAAG
The DNA here is from genome assembly GCF_002162155.2 of Triticum dicoccoides. Classification (NCBI taxonomy): domain Eukaryota; kingdom Viridiplantae; phylum Streptophyta; class Magnoliopsida; order Poales; family Poaceae; genus Triticum; species Triticum dicoccoides. Next base: position 310,972,626 of record NC_041392.1, on the reverse strand, counting down.
CTTTAGACGAAGAGCATGACCTTGCGGCGGCTCGTTCGGTGATATATCAGCAAGACCTACGTGGTTATGATAGCCGTAGAGTTCGAAGCCGGACATTTCAGGAGGGCGACTTACCACTTCGTTTGATTCAAGACCAAACAGGGATGCATATGCTTTTGCCTTCGTGGGAAGGACCTTTTTGAAGGAAATATGCCCTAGAGGCAATAATAAAGTTATTATTTATTTCCTTATATCACTATAAATGTTAATTATTCATGCTAGAATTGTATTAACCGGAAATATAATACATGTGTGAATACATAGACAAACAGAGTGTCACTAGTATGCCTCTACTTGACTAGCTCGTGGATCAAAGATGGTTAAGTTTCCTAACCATAGACATGAGTTGTCATTTCATTAACGGGATCACATCATTAGGAGAATGATGTGATTGACTTGACCCATTCCGTTAGCTTAGCACTTGATCGTTTAGTTTGTTGCTATTGCTTTCTTCATGACTTATACATGTTCCTATGACTATGAGATTATGCAACTCCCGTTTCCCGGAGGAACACTTTGTGTGCCACCAAACGTCACAACATAACTGGGTGATTATAAAGGTTCTCTACAGGTGTCTCCAAAGGTACTTGTTGGGTTGGCGTATTTCGAGATTAGGATTTGTCACTCCGATTGTCGGAGAGGTATCTCTGGGCCCACTCGGTAATGCACATCACTATAAGCCTTGCAAGCATTGCAACTAATGAGTTAGTTGCGGGATGATGTATTATGGAATGAGTAAAGAGACTTGTCGGTAACGATATTGAACTAGGTATTGAGATACCGATGATCGAATCTCGGGCAAGTAACATACCGATGACAAAGGGAACAACGTATGTTGTTATGCGGTCTGACCGATAAAGATCTTCGTAGAATATGTAGGAGCCAATATGGGCATCCAGGTCCCGCTATTGGCTATTGACCAGAGAGGTGTCTCGGTCATGGCTACATAGTTCCCGAACCCGTAGGGTGTCCCACCCTAGCTAGTCATGCATTAGAGTGTTGCATCATGTTTATTCTTTCATCAGAAACCTGAAATGGGGATGACAGAACCCCCAGCCCCCTCTGAAACCAACTAGGGTTTACTAAAAACTTTTTCAATGAACCTGAAATGCCCTTCTAAAATGCCCATCATTTTTGTCCTGGTTCAGGACCCCTGACAAAAGTGATGCACATTTTCCTAGGTCATCCTAGGGTCTTTGAATTAAATCATAGATATTTGAATTTGGGCATTTAAAATTATATAAAATATTCAGATGCCCAAATATCTCCAAACTAAAATGTTTCATGTTGGAAATAATCCAACTATGGACCAGGAGTAGTTTGGTGATTTTAGGAGTTGCCTAAGTATTTTTAATAAATCAACAAAGTTGCAGAAGTATTAAAAAAACAGAAAACAGAGAAAAATAGAAAAACTTACCTGGCGCCCAGCACCCGGCCCACCTGCCGGCCCAGCCCAGCGCCGCTCCAGCGAGCTGCTTGCCGGCCAGGCAGGCATGCAGGTGCCCGACGTCGACCGCAGCGCGCGCCACGCACCTGCTCGCCGCCTCGCCGCTCCCCTCGCCCGGTGACGTCGTGGATCGCTCCCCCTCTCTTCCCCGAACCCCCCAGACACCCCCTCTCCTCTCCAGCTCCTCCCCCTCGCGCCCCCAGCCATGGCCGACGCTACCGCCGCCGTGCCTATGTCGTAGCCGCGCTCCCCGCCGCCCGTGCGTCCTTTCATCGTGTCCAGGACTCCGCCGCTGTCCACTTCATCGAGCAAGCCGAGCCCCGAGCGCTCGCAACGCCCGAGTCCACCGCAACGACCTCGCCCGAACCGCCGGTGGCCTCTACGGGTGCGCTGTGAGCCTAGCTACCCCTCCTACCCTCCCTATCTCGTTCCCGAGCCGTGTAGCGACCTCCCGGAGCTCAACCGCACCCACCACCGTGGAGCTCGTCGCCGACGTGCTCCCGGTCACCCTCCGACCACTCCACGGTGTCCATCATGCTCACCGCGTCACGTAGCACCTAACTAGCTACTCCCCGCACCTCACCGACCCCCCTAGCGACAAGTTCGACTTCGGCTGAACTCCGGTGGCTGCCAAAGTCGTCGCCGGCGCCAACTCCGGCCACCCCGACCCCAACGGACTCCACCAAGAGCTGCGGCTCGACCTCAGCTCCTCTCCGGTGGCCTCCGCGGCTCGTTTGGTTGCCGGAACGGCAGAAATCACTTCCGCCGCCGCGTCGGGCTCGCCGGCGTCTAAACGCCGGTGCAGCCGACCCGGGTTTGACCACGGGTGGGCCCTGGTTGACTCTCCTGAGTCAATGACAGGTGGGGCCCAGCCCTGTTAATTAAACAAGTTTAGTTTTAATTAAACTTTAACTAATCTAATCACACTGACACGCGGGACCCACTGTCAGGTTTGACCCGGACATGTCCCGTCGACCTGCTGACGTCACACTGACGTCAGGCTGACGCAGTAATTGATTTTCTGGTTTTAATCTAATATAGGAAATTCCAGAATATAGTTTAAACTTCAAAAATTCATAACTTTTATTCTGTAACTCCAAATCAGACAAATTATATATGAAAAATGATCAGAAAAATCCAATCTATCCATCTGTACTATTTTCATGCATGATTAAACAAGTTAACTTGATGTTTAATGCAGAACAAGGAAAAACACTTTAAAGGGCCATGTTTGAGTTTGAAATTTGAATCTTTGATTCAAATTGGTTCAAACCCTTCTGGTCTTAGTTGCATTAGCCCAACACACTCATATTGCCATGTTTCATGCATGCATCATATTGTTGCACATTGTTTGGTGATGGTTGTGTATTGGTGTTCTTTACGGCAGGTTCTGTCTCCGAGGAGTACCGTGATTACCCTAACGAAGAACCGTATCAGTGCATCGAACCATCAAGCAAGCAACCAACCATTTGATCATATCGATACAATCCCATGTTCTCGCTCCTGCTCTCTTTTACTGCATTAAGACAACGCGTTTCAAACTGCTGTGTGCTACGGTAGTTGAACCCATTTCCTCTGCATGACCTGTCATTGCCACAGTAACTAGATGAAACCCACTAGCATGTGTAGGAGTTGATTGAGCCATATGTATGTGTTATTCCTACCTTGTTATGCCTGCTATGCTTAGAGTCGTGTCAGGTCTGGTTCATCTGGGTGATGGACTAGAGTGAAATGATTATGTCGGTAATGAGAGTGGTGTGGTAAACACGATTTGGTAAAGGTATCAATGAGAGGCCATGTAGGAGTACATGGTGGGTTGTTTCATTGAAGCCGACCTTAAGCACTGAGATCTGTATGTGTGATTTAAGATTCAGCTACTACCATGCATTGGGCCCGAAAACAATGGACCCTCTCGACTTCTTATTCACCCTAGTTCTCTGTCCAGGAGTTGCAAGTAGTTTCTGGTGTTTGTAGCCTACTGGAGGCCGTGGACAGCGCTGACCGTAGGGGTGGGCTGTGATGCGGTAGGTACGTGGCACGGTGTACCGAATACCCGTTAGGTATCTCGGGAACCCTGTTCACATCATTTGGGGCTGTGAGCGGAACCTCGGCCGGATCTCCTCATGGATGGAACCCGAATAGGCGATAAACCTGGACTAGAGGCTTAGGTGATTCGGTAGGTCGTGGCCGACACCCACGTTGGGCTTCCGCTTGAAGGTTGCCGAGTACATGTCGTGTAAACGACGGTAAGTGGTGAGAGCGTGTATGAAGAAGTACACCCCTGCAGGGTTATCATGATCTATTCGAATAGCCGCGTCCGCGGTAAAGGACTACTTGGTTGCCTATACAGTTCATAGACAAGTAAATGGAAACTACTAAAAGCCTCAAGATAAGTGTGAGTGCCGAGGATGGCTCTTCCGTAGGAAGACGGAGGTGGATCCTCGGTGGTGTATTGAAGTGGTGAGTAGTGGACTCGTGTGCGCAAAACCATTTCAAGTTGGAGTCTCGTAGGATAGCCTAGCCAAGAGTCAAAGCTGGCTTGCTACAACAACTCCACCAACCCTTCTTGATAATGTGCATGTATGTAGGATCTGATGTAAGTCTTGCTGAGTACCTTTGTACTCATGTTGCTATAATTTACATTTTTACAGAAGACGCTGCAACCCCTTCTGATGGGTTCTTCGTAGACGTTGACATCAATGAGTAGGCTAAGGCCCAGGTGGTGATCCTGAGCTTGTGAAGGACCACGTAGTATAGCTAGGCTTTCCAAGCCTCTTTTATTTTACTAGTTGTCTGTACCCAGACAAGCTACTTCCGCTGCTGGTTTGTATGACTGTATGACTTGAATGATGGGTCGTGTGACCCGTACCTATGTGTATGTTATGTATGGCTCTCTGAGCCTTAAATAAAGTACTTGTGTCATAGAGTCATGTTGTGATGCCATGTTGTATTTGCACATATCGAGCATATTGTGTATGTTATTGAAATGCTTGGTATGTGTGGGGTCTGACCTATCTAGTTGTTTATCTTTAGTAGCCTCTCTTACCGGGAAATGTCTCCTAGTGTTACCGCTGAGCCATGGTAGCTTGCTACTGCTCTGGAACACTTAGGCTGGCCGGCATGTGTCCTTCTTCGTTCCTGTGTCTGTCCCCTCGGGGAAATGTCACGCATTGAGTACCGGAGTCCTGTTAGCCCGCTACAGCCCGGTTTACCGCAGTCCTGCTAGCCCAGTGCTACAGCCCGGACCCACTTGCTGATGACCGACACGTTCGAAGCTGGGTCATGGATGCCTGTCCCTGTAAGTCTGTGCCACTTTGGGTTTACAACTAGTCATGTCAGCCCGGGCTCCTTATCATATGGATGCTAGCGACACTATCATATACGTGAGCCAAAAGGCGCAAACGGTCCCGGGAAAAGGTAAGGCGACACCCGTGGGGATACCATGCGTGAGGCCGCAAAGTGATATGAGGTGTTACAAGCTAGATCGATGTGACATCGAGTCGGGGTCCTGACAGCGTTGGCATCAGAGCCGGACTGCCTGTAGGTTCTCCAAGCCAAACTGGTCGATGTTGAGTCTAGAAATTCTTTAGTTATATGTAGGGGAATTGTTTGTGGGTTGGAACGTAAGGCTCTTTTTACTTCTTTATCTTATGACATTCTGATCTGAGTCAGTCTATTCTTCCACCGGGGGTTAAGGAATTAGGATCTATTCTCTCTATCAGGATCACGTGTTACTAATCAGTAGTACCTTATAGGTTTGATGGATACAAGCCTAGTTCAGTTCTACTACCACATTATGTTGTTAGGATGGACTCAGAACTTTGATATGATGATGTTGAGTGTGTATGAAATCCTTTGTCAAATGTCTCAAATCCTTCTTGAGCATTTACAGCTGTTATGCTGCCGAAATTTTGCTAGGAATTCTAATGCCTTTGCATTATGATTGTGCTTTCAGATGGCCACTCGCGACCTCAATCAAGTGGTTCGCCTGACTCGATGCCTAGATGTACCCGGTCATACCGCCATGTTGGTCAGGGTAATGACTGAGGCTGGATACCGTTGGTATCCTGAGTACACGGTCGAAGAGCAATTTCGAGACTTTAATCAAAGCCAGTATCTCTGCACTGTCAGGATATTTCCATCTTATCCTGGATCCACCGAGCCCCTTCACTGCTCCTATGGACTCGGGGTTACTATTGAGATGGATGTGCAGGACGCCGCCTACTCTATGATGACGATCATGCGAGTCAGGTCTGGCCTATTTCGGGACTCTGATTTCCGGTATATGCCAGGATCACTTCCGGGAGCACAAGGGTATCTCCAGGCTATCTATGCTGACCCCACTCAGGAGGATTCACGGACTCGCACCACTGCTGAGATGCTCGAGGATAAGGACCATGAAAACCGGGCCTTGAGGCTAGAGCTTTTTGATACCCGTGCTGACCATTGGGCCACGTTGACTCGGTTTGCACCGGCGGTGCAAGCTGGATATTCAGATATGCGTGATCTCTATCCTATGAGATCTGCTCTGCCAGACGTGATGGGTTGGCGTGATGTAGGAGGCATCACCCCACCTCGCGGTCCCCGCAGGCCACCATCTGTTGGTCCAAGACCTCATCCTAGCCCCTATGGTCCACAAGCTCCGCGAGATCGTCTGTTTCCGGATGATCATGTTGAGCTTCCAGGCTATGGAGGTGACTTCTACGAGGACTACTACGGATCGGTCTGAGTTAGTGGTAGTATCACTAGTTCGTACTAGCTGTGTCGGCTATCGTCCTGCGTGACTCGTGGGATATGACCTAGTTTGTACCGCCTTCCGGAGGTGTAGAAAAATAATGTATAGGAGCTTGGGATGCCTCCGATGAGATGTAATCCTCTTTTCACCGTAATAGTACCTTGTTTGGTCTTGTACTAAACCTTGTATGGTGTGTATGACGATGGAATAAAGAAGCAGTTTCTGTATCTACCATGTCATACGGATGATCATCTTGCATTCCGAGTTACTCCTTACATTCTGTATTCTATGTCGGAATCTTATCATTCTGACTAAATCATTGTCTTGTTTACCTAGGATGGTCAACACGCGCAATAACCCTGCTCCTCAAGAGCAGGCCGAAGGCAATGAAGTCAGGAATGCAAATCTGCCTCATCCTCCTTCCCTAGCCGAGGTTATGATGGAAGCCGAAAGAAACAAGCGGGAGACCAACCGTTTGTTGGAGCGTATTGAACAGAACACAGCACACCATCAGAGGACCAACGTGGTGTCACTCAGTGATTTCATCAAGTTACATCCACCCACGTTCCACCACTCCGTCGAGCCTCTCGACGCTGATGACTAGCTTCGCAGTATTTCTCACAAACTGCGCTCCGCACTAGTAGCCGAGGCTGACAAGGTCACCTTTGCTGCATATCATCTTGAAGGCCCCGCCAGTCTCTGGTGGGAGAATTATGGAGCTATGCGCCCCGCGGGCCATGTCACTACTTGGGCTGAATTCAGCGAGGCTTTCCGTGAACATCACATTCCGGAGGGTCTCATGGACCGTAAACGTGAGGAATTTTGCAGTTTCACCCAAGGCCGACTCTCTGTGGATGCTTACAGCAGGGAGTTCGGTAACCTCGCACGATATGCCACTGAGGAAGTTTCTACCGATGCCAAGAAGCAAGCAAGGTTCCGTAAGGGGCTTAGTCCTGAGCTTCGCCGCGACCTCCGTCTGCATGAGTGCACATCTTTTCAGAAGCTTGTTAACAAGGCCATCAGTGCTGAGACTGGTCAGACTGATTATGACGCAACACGCAAGCATGGCCGTGACGTGGGTTCCTCATCCGGTGTTGGTCCTCAGAAGCGCCGCGTGTGGGTGCCCAACACTGCCCTGCCACCCAGGTTCACACCGAGGCCATCCTTCCAGGCGCCTCGCTCCGTTCAACAGTCTGCACCAGCCAAGTCCTATGGTGGTCCAACCAACAGTGCTCCTCCACGTACCAGTTCCGTGACTTGTTTCAAGTGTGGGGAATCTGGCCACTATATGCGCGAGTGTCCCCAAACCAACCCCAACCAATCTGCTAAAGCTGTTGGCCGTGGCAAGCTGACAGGGAAAGTGTTCCACGCCAAGCCGGCCACCGCTACACGTGGCAATGTCAATTGTATTTCTGCCGAAGAAGCTCAAGAGGATCCCAACGTCGCTCTCGGTACGCTCCTTGTTAATTGCCACCCGGCATCTGTTCTTTTCGATACAGGAGCCTCTCATTCTTTTATATCCGAAAATTATGCTCGTTTGCATAACACCGCATTCTGTGAGATGCCCACCTCTATGGTAATTCAAACTCCGGGATCCAAATGGCAAACTTCTAGAGTAAGCCATGGAAATGAAATTCAAGTCGACAGACTTGTTTTTCTCGCATCTTTGATAGCCCTTAAATCGTCAGATATTAATATCATCTTGGGTATGGACTGGATGTCAGCCCATCATGCCAACATTGATTGTTTCTCTAGGACTGTTCAACTCACCCATCCTTCGGGAAAGATAGTCAATGTCTTGACCCGAATAGCCAAGCGACAGTTATATTCTCTTCACGCCAGCCCTTTGCTAGACCTTGAGGACGTTCCGGTAGTCCGTGACTTCCCGGATGTCTTCCCAGAGGAATTGCCAGGTGTTCCACCTGACAGGGATGTTGAGTTCGTAATAGACCTCATTCCAGGAACCGTCCCGATTGCTAGAAGACTCTATAAGATGGCACCACTAGAACTAGCCGAGCTTAAGAAACAACTCGATGAGTCCTTGAAAAAGGGTTTCATCCGACCTAGTTCATCTCCGCGGGCTTGCCCCGTCCTCTTCGTCAAGAAGAAGGATGGTACGGACCGGATGGTTGTAGATTATCGACCTGTCAATTTGGTCACAATCAAGAACAAATATCCGCTCCCCAGGATCAACGACCTGTATGATCAGCTCGCTGGATCCTCAGTCTTCTCCAAAATGGATTTGAGGTTGGGCTACCATCAAATCAAAATCAGAAACGGGGACATTCCTAAAACGTCCTTTGTTACTCGTTATGGCCAATACGAGTACACCGTCATGTCCTTCGGTTTAACCAACGCTCCAGCCACCTTTTCTCGGTTAATGAACTCAATCTTCATGGAGTATTTGGATAAATTCGTCGTGGTTTACCTCGATGATATACTCATCTACTCCAAGAGCGAGGAAGAACATGCCGAACATCTAAGGCTAGTGTCGAAGAAACTTCGAGAGCATCGCCTTTATGCCGAATTTTCTAAATGTGAATTCTGGTTGTCAGAAGTGACCTATCTGGGTCATGTAATATCTGGTAAAGGTATTGCTGTTAACCCCGAGCGAGTTCAAGCCGTCCTTAATTGGACTCCACCTGAATCGGTCAAGCAAGTTCGGAGTTTTCTGGGCTTAGCGAGCTATTGCCATCGCTTTGTCGAAAATTTCTCCAAAGTTGCTAAACCTCTAACCGAACTCCTCAAGAAAGATAAAAAGTTCGAGTGGACTCCACAATGTGACCACAGCTTTCAGGAACTGAAAAGACGCCTGACATCTGCTCCCGTATTGGTACCGCCAGATTTCTCTAAGGACTTTGTTATCTACTGCGACGCCTCGCGACAAGGACTAGGTTGCATTCTCATGCAAGATCGACACGTAATTGCTTACGCTTCACGGCAATTGCACCCACATGAGGAGAATTATCCTACTCATGATCTAGAGCTTGCAGCCGTAGTCTATGCACTTAAAACCTGGCGACATTACCTTCTTGGTAATCGTTGCGAAATATTCACTGATCACCAAAGTCTGAAGTACATCTTCACCCAACCGGAGTTGAATCTCAGGCAAAGACGTTGGGTTGAGTTGATCACAGATTTCGACTTAGGAATAACTTACACCCCAGGGAAAGCCAACGTCATGGCTGATGCGCTAAGTCGTAAATCTTATTGTAACAACCTGATGTTACAACAAAGTCAACCGCTTCTCCATGAGGAATTTCGGAAGCTTAACCTTCACATTGTTCCTCAAGGTTTTCTTTCCACCTTGGTGGCGAAACCTACCCTTACGGATCAGATCATCAAAGCACAGAAGGTAGATCCGGGAATTTCCCGCATCAAGAGAAACATCAAGAAAGGAGTTGCGAATTGTTTCTCCATTGATGATCAAGGGGTCGTGTACTTCGGGAATCGACTAGTGGTTCCCAAAGTGCGAAACCTAAGACGACTGATCCTTAAGGAAGCTCATGAATCTCCTCTCACCATTCATCCCGGTAGTACCAAGATGTATCAGGACCTACGCCAGAGGTTCTGGTGGACTAGAATGAA
>NC_041392.1:310941129-310960586 GCF_002162155.2 Triticum dicoccoides | reverse complement strand
CAGCTCCTCCCCCTCGCGCCCCCCAGCCATGGCCGACGCTACCGCCGCCGTGCCTACGTCGTAGCCGCGCTCCCCGCCGCCCGTGCGTCCTTTCGTCGTGTCCAGGAGCTCCGCCGCTGTCCACTTCATCGAGCAAGCCAAGCCCCGAGCGCTCGCAACGCCCGAGTCCACTGCAACGACCTCGCCCGAACCGCCGTCGCCGGAGATCCCCTTCAACACCGTCGCCGCCTCAGCTCGTCCCCGACCCCGCCGGTGGCCTCTACGGGTGCGCTGTGAGCCTAGCTACCCCTCCTACCCTCCCTCTCTCGTTCCCGAGCCGTGTAGCGACCTCCCGGAGCTCAACCGCACCCACCACCGTGGAGCTCGTCGCCGACGTGCTCCCGGTCACCCTCCGACCACTCCACGGTGTCCATCATGCTCACCGCGTCACGTAGCACCTAACTAGCTACTCCCCGCACCTCACCGACCCCCCTAGCGACAAGTTCGACTTCGGCTGAACTCCGGTGGCTGCCAAAGTCGTCGCCGGCGCCAACTCCGGCCACCCCGACCCCAACGGACTCCACCAAGAGCTGCGGCTCGACCTCAGCTCCTCTCCGGTGGCCTCCGCGGCTCGTTTGGTTGCCGGAACGGCAAAAATCACTTCCGCCGCCGTGTCGGGCTCGCCGGCGTCTAAACGCCGGTGCAGCCGACCCTGGTTTGACCACGGGTGGGCCCTGGTTGACTCTCCTGAGTCAATGACAGGTGGGGCCCAGCCCTGTTAATTAAACAGGTTTAGTTTTAATTAAACTTTAACTAATCTAATCACACTGACACGCGGGACCCACTGTCAGGTTTGACCCGGACGTGTCCCGTTGACCTGCTGACGTCACACTGACATCAGGCTGACGCAGTAATTGATTTTCTGGTTTTAATCTAATATAGGAAATTCTAGAGTATAGTTTAAACTTCAAAAATTCATAACTTTTATTCTGTAACTCCAAATCAGACAAATTATATATGAAAAATGATCAGAAAAATCCAATCTATCCATCTGTACTATTTTCATGCATGATTAAACAAGTTAACTTGATGTTTAATGCAGAACAAGGAAAAACACTTTAAAGGGCCATGTTTGAGTTTGAAATTTGAATCTTTGATTCAAATTGGTTCAAACCCTTCTGGTCTTAGTTGCATTAGCCCAACGCACTCATATTGCCATGTTTCATGCATGCATCATATTGTTGGACATTGTTTGGTGATGGTTGTGTATCGGTGTTCTTTACGGCAGGTTCTGTCTCCGAGGAGTACCATGATTACCCTAACGAAGAACCGTATCAGTGCATCGAACCATCAGGCAAGCAACCAACCATTTGATCATATCGATACAATCCCATGTTCTCGCTCCTGCTCTCTTTTACTGCATTAAGACAACGCGTTTCAAACTGCTGTGTGCTACGGTAGTTGAACCCATTTCCTCTGCATGACCTGTCATTGCCACAGTAACTAGATGAAACCCACTAGCATGTGTAGGAGTTGATTGAGCCATATGTATGTGTTATTCCTACCTTGTTATGCCTGCTATGCTTAGAGTCGTGTCAGGTCTGGTTCATCTGGGTGATGGACTAGAGTGAAATGATTATGTCGGTAATGAGAGTGGTGTGGTAAACACGATTTGGTAAAGGTATCAATGAGAGGCCATGTAGGAGTACATGGTGGGTTGTTTCATTGAAGCCGACCTTAAGCACTGAGATCTGTATGTGTGATTTAAGATTCAGCTACTACCATGCATTGGGCCCGAAAACAATGGACCCTCTCGACTTCTTATTCACCCTAGTTCTCTGTCCAGGAGTTGCAAGTAGTTTCTAGTGTTTGTAGCCTACTGGAGGCCGTGGACAGCACTGACCGTAGGGTTGGGCTGTGATGCGGTAGGTACGTGGCACGGTGTACCGAATACCCGTTAGGTATCTCGGGAACCCTGTTCACATCGTTTGGGGCTGTGAGCGAAACCTCGGCCGGATCTCCTCATGGATGGAACCCGAATAGGCGATAAACCTGGACTAGAGGCTTAGGTGATTCGGTAGGTCGTGGCCGACACCCACGTTGGGCTTCCGCTTGAAGGTTGCCGAGTACATGTCGTGTAAACGACGATAAGTGGTGAGAGCGTGTATGAAGAAGTACACCCCTGCAGGGTTATCATGATCTATTCGAATAGCCGCGTCCGCGGTAAAGGACAACTTGGTTGCCTATACAGTTCATAGACAAGTAAATGGAAACTACTAAAAGCCTCAAGATAAGTGTGAGTGCCGAGGATGGCTCTTTGGTAGGAAGACGGAGGTGGATCCTCGGTGGTGTATTGAAGTGGTGAGTAGTGGACTCGTGTGCTCAAAACCATTTCAAGTTGGAGTCTCGTAGGATAGCCTAGCCAAGAGTCAAAGCTGGCTTGCTACAACAACTCCACCAACCCTTCTTGATAATGTGCATGTATGTAGGATCTGATGTAAGTCTTGCTGAGTACCTTTGTACTCATGTTGCTATAATTTACATTTTTACAGAAGACGCTGCAACCCCTTCTGATGGGTTCTTCGTAGACGTTGACATCAATGAGTAGGCTAAGGCCCAGGTGGTGATCCTGAGCTTGTGAAGGACCATGTAGTATAGCTAGGCTTTCCAAGCCTCTTTTATTTTACTAGTTGTCTGTACCCAGACAAGCTACTTCCGCTGCTGGTTTGTATGACTGTATGACTTGAATGCTGGGTCGTGTGACCCGTACCTATGTGTATGTTATGTATGGCTCTCTGAGCCTTAAATAAAGTACTTGTGTCGTAGAGTCATGTTGTGATGCCATGTTGTATTTGCACATATCGAGCATATTGTGTGTATGTTATTGAAATGCTTGGTATGTGTGGGGTCTGACCTATCTAGTTGTTTATCTTTAGTAGCCTCTCTTACCGGGAAATGTCTCCTAGTGTTACCCCTGAGCCATGGTAGCTTGCTACTGCTCTGGAACACTTAGGCTGGCCGGCATGTGTCCTTCTTCGTTCCTGTGTCTGTCCCCTCGGGGAAATGTCACGCATTGAGTACCGGAGTCCTGTTAGCCCGCTACAGCCCGGTTTACCGGAGTCCTGCTAGCCCAGTGCTACAGCCCGGACCCACTTGCTGATGACCGACACGTTCGAAGCTGGGTCATGGATGCATGTCCCTGTAAGTCTGTGCCACTTTGGGTTTACAACTAGTCATGTCAGCCCGGGCTCCTTATCATATGGATGCTAGCGACACTATCATATACGTGAGCCAAAAGGCGCAAACGGTCCCGGGAAAAGGTAAGGCGACACCCGTGGGGATACCGTGCGTGAGGCCGCAAAGTGATATGAGGTGTTACAAGCTAGATCGATGTGACATCGAGTCGGGGTCCTGACATAGGGTCCTCATGCTCAATGTTCGTTGACGATATAGTACTATATGAGTTATGTATGTTGGTGACTGAATGCTGTTCGGAGTCCGGGATGAGATCATGGACATGATGAGGAACTCTGGAATGGTCTGGAGATAAAGTTTGATATATGGGATAATAGTGTTTGGTCACCGGAAGGGTTCCGGAAATCACCGGAAGGGGTTCCGGATGTTTCCCGAAATGTTTGGGTACGAGAACACTTTATTTGGGCCAAAGGGGAAAGCCCACAAGGTTTTTCGAAAGTGCAAAAGGAAGTTTTGCGGAGTCCAGGGGCCAGACGCGAGGGTCCCTGGTGTCTGGGTCCATACGCCGGGAACCCTGGCGCCTGGCCCTGAAGTCCGAGAAGGACTCTTGCCTTTCGGGTGAAACCGACTTTGTGGAGGCTTTTACTCCAAGTTTCGACCCCAAGGCTCAACATGTAAATAGAGGGGTAGGGCTAGCACCCAAGACACATCAAGAAACACCAAGCCATGTGCCGGCAACCCCGTCCCCTCTAGTTTATCTTCCGTCCTAGTTTTCGTAGTGCTTAGGCGAAGCCCTGCGGAGATTGTTCTTCACCAACACCATCACCACGCCGTCATGCTGCCGGAACTCATCTACTACTTCGCCCCTCTTGCTGGATCGAGAAGGCGAGGACGTCACCGAGCTGAACATGTGCATAACTCAGAGGTGCCGTGCTTTCGGTACTTGGATCGGTCGGATCGTGAAGACGTACGACTACATCAACCGCGTTGATATAACGCTTCTGAGAATGGTCTACAAGGCTATGTAGACAACACTCTCCCCTCTCGTTGCTATGCATCACCATGATCCTACGTGTGCATAGGAAATTTTTGAAATTACTACGTTCCCCAACAGTGGCATCCAAGCCTGGTTTTATGCGTAGATGTCATATGCACGAGTAGAACACAAGTGAGTTGTGGGCGATATAAGTCATGCTGCTTACCAGCATGTCATACTTTGGTTCGGCGGTATTGTTGGATGAAGCGGCCCGGACCGACATTACGCATACACTTACGCGAGACTGGTTCTACCGATGTGCTTTGCACATAGGTGGCTGGTGGGTGTTAGTTTCTCCAACTTTAGTTGAACTGAGTGTGGCTATACCCGGTCCTTGCGAAGGTCAAAACAGCACCAACTTGACAAACTATTGTTGTGGTTTTGATGCGTAGGTAAGAACGGTTCTTGCTCAGCCCGTAGCAGCCACGTAAAACTTGCAACAACAAAGTAGAGGACGTCTAACTTGTTTTTGCAGGGCATGTTGTGATGTGATATGATCAAGACGTGATGAGATATAAGTTGTTGTATAAGATGATCATGTTTTGTTGAAGTTATTGGCAACTGGCAGAAGCCTTATGGTTGTCTCTTTATTGCATAAGATGCAAGCACCAAATAATTTCTTTACTTTATCGCTATGCGATAGCAATAGTTGCAAGAGCAATAGTTGGCGAGACGACCATGTGATGACACATTGATATAGATCAAGATGATGGAGATCATGGTGTCATGCCGGTGACGATGGAAATCATGACGATGCTTTGGAGATGGAGATCAAAGGCAAAAGATGATGATGGCCATATCATGTCACATATTTTGATTGCATGTGATGTTTATCTTTTATACATCTTATTTTGCTTAGTTCGGCGGTAGCTTTATAAGATGATCTCTCACTAATTATCAAATTACAAGTGTTCTCCCTGAGTATGCGCCGTTGCGAAAGTTCTTCGTGCTGAGACACCACGTGATGATCAGGTGTGATAGGCTCTATGTTCAAATACAATGGGTGCAAAACACTTGCACACGCGGAATACTCAGGTTAAACTTGACGAGCCTAGCATATAACAGATATGGCCTCGGAACACTGAGACTGAAAGGTCGAGCGTGAATCATATAGTAGATATGATCAACATAGTAATGTTCACCATTAAAACTACTCCATCTCATGTGATGATCGGACATGGTTTAGTTGATATGGATCACGTGATCACTTAGAGGATTAGAGGGATGTCTATCTAAGTGGGAGTTCTTAAGTAATATGATTAATTGAACTTAAATTTATCATGAACTTAGTCCTGATAGTATTTGCATATCTATGTTGTAGATCAATAGCTTGCGTTATTGCTTCCCTATGTTTTATATGTGTTCCTAGAGAAAACTAAGTTGAAAGATGATAGTAGCAATGATGCGGACTAGGCCCGTGATCTGAGGTTTATCCTCATTGTTGCACAGAAGAATTATGTCCTTGATGCACCGCTAGGTGACAAACCTATTGCAGGAGCAGATGCAGATGTTACGAACATTTGGCTAGCTCAATATGATGACTACTTGATAGTTTAGTGCACCATGCTTAAACGGCTTAGAATCGGGACTTCAAAGACGTTTTGAACGTCATGGACTATATGAGATGTTCCAGGAATAGAAGTTAATATTTCAAGAAAATACCCGAGTTGAGAGATATGATGTCTCCAACAAGTTCTATAGCTAAAAGATGGAGGAGAATAGCTCAAGCAGTGAGCATGTGTTCAGATTATCTGGGTACTACAATCACTTGTATCAAGTGGGAGTTAATCTTCTAGATAAAATAGTGATTGACAGAATTCTCTAGTCACCATCACCAAGTTAGTAGAACTTCGTGATGAACTATAGTATGCAAGGGATGAAGAAAACGATTCCCGAGCTTTTCATGATTATGAAATCGATGAAGGTAGAAATCAAGAAAGACCATCAAGTGTTGATGATTAACAAGACCACTAGTTTCAAGAAAAGGGCAAAGGGAAAGAAAGGGAACCTCAAGAGGAACGGCAAGCAAGTTGCTGCTCAAGTGAAGAAGCCCAAGTTTGGACCTAAGCCTGAGACTAAGTGCTTCTACTACAAAGGGACTGGTCACTGGAAGCAGAACTGCCCCAAGTATTTGGCGGATAAGAAGGACGGCAAAGTGAACAATGCTATATTTTATATACATGTTATTGATATGTGCTTTACTAGTGTTTATAGCAACCCCTCAGTATTTGATACTGGTTCAGTTGCTAAGAATAGTAACTCGAAACAGGAGTTGCAGAATGAACATAGACTAGTTAAGGGTGAAGTGACAATGTGTATTGGAAATGGTTCCAAGATTGATATGATCATCATCGCACACTCCCTATATTTTCAGGATTAGTGTTAAACCTAAAATAAATGTTATTTAGTGTTTGCGTTGAGCATGAATATGATTGGATCATGTTTATTGCAATACGATTATTCATGTAAGTTAGAGAATAATTGGTGTTCTATTTACATGAATAAAACCTTCTATGGTCATACACCCAATGAAAATGGTTTGTTGGATCTCGATCGTGGTGATACACATTTTCATAATATTGAAGCCAAAAGATGCAAAGTTAATAATGATAGTGCAACTTATTTGTGGCACTGCCGTTTAGGTTATATTGGTGTAAAGCGCATGAAGAAAATCCATGTTGATGGGCTTTCGGAATCACTTGATTATGAATCAGTTGATGCTTGCGAACCATGCCTCATGGGAAAGATGACTAAGACTCCGTTCTCCGGAACAATGGAGCGAGCAACGGATTTGTTGGAAATCATACATACTAATGTATGTGGTCCGATGAATATTGAGGCTCGCGGCAGGTATCATTATTTTCTGATCTTCACAGATGATTTGAGTAGATATGAGTATATCTACTTGATGAAACACATGTCTGAAACATTTGAAAAGTTCAAAGAATTTCAGAGTAAAGTGGAGAATCATCATAATAAAGATAAAAGTTTCTACGATATGATCGCAGAAGTAAAATATTTGAGTTACGAGTTTGGCCTTTAGTTAAAACAATGTGAAATAGTTTCACTACTCACGCCACCTGGAACACCACAGTGTAATGGTGTATCCGAACGTCGTGACCATACTTTATTAGATATGGTGCGATCTATGATGTCTCTTACCGATTTACCACTATCATTTTGGGATTATGCATTAGAGACAGCTACATTCACGTTAAATAGGGCACCATCTAAATCCGTTGAGACGACACCGTATGAACTATGGTTTGGCAAGAAACCTAAGTTGTCGTTTCTTAAAGTTTGAGGTTGCAATGCTTATGTGAAAAAGTTTCAACCTGATAAGCTCAAACCCAAATCAGAGAAGTGCGTCTTCATAGGATACCCAAAAGAAAGTGTTGGGTACACCTTCTATCACAGATCCGAAGGCAAGATATTCATTACTGAGAATGGATCCTTTCTAGAGGAGTTTCTCTTGAAAGAAGTGAGTGGGAGGAAAGTAGAACTTGATGAGGTAACTGTACCTGCTCCCTTATTGGAAAGTAGTTCATCACAGAAATATGTTCCTGTGACTACTACACCAATTAGTGAGGAAGCTAATGATGATGATCATGTAACTTCAGATCAAGTTACTACCAAAACCTCGTAGGTAAACCAGAGTGAGATTCGCACCAGAGTGGTACGGTAATCCTGTTCTGGAGGTCATATTACTTGACCATGGCGAGCCTACGAACTATGAGGAAGCGATGATGAGCCCAGATTCCGCGAAATGGCTTGAGGCCATGAAATCTGAGATGAGATCCATGTATGAGAACAAAGTATGGACTTTGATTGACTTGCCTAATGATCGGCGAGCCATTGAGATTAAATGGATCTTCAAGAGGGAGACGGACACTGATAGTAGTGTTACTATCTACAAAGCTAGAATTGTCGTAAAAAGGTTTTCGACAAGTTCAAGGTGTTGACTACGATGAGAGTTTCTCACTCGTATCTATGCTTAAGTCTATCCAAATCATGTTAGCAATTGCCGCATTTTATGAAATCTGGCAAATGGATAAACAAAACTGCATTCCTTAATGGATTTATTAAAGAAGAGTTGTATATGATGCAACCAGAAGGTTTTGTCAATCCTAGAAGTGCTAACAAAATATGCAAGCTCCAGCGATCCATCTATGGACTGGTGCAAGCATCTCGGAGTTGGAATATACGCTTTGATAAGTTGATCAAAGCATATAGATTTATACAGACTTGTGGTGAAGCCTGTATTTACAAGAAAGTTAGTGGGAGCACTACAAAATTTCTGATAAGTATATGTGAATGACATATTGTTGATCGGAGATAATGTAGAATTATTCTACAAAGCATAAATGAGTGTTTGAAAGGAGTTTTTCAAAGAAAGACCTCGGTGAAGCTGCTTACATATTGAGCATCAAGATCTATAGAGATAGATCAAGACGCTTGATAAGTTTTTCAATGAGTACATACCTTGACGAGATTTTGAAGTAGTTCAAAATGGAACAGTCAAAGAAAGAGTTCTTGCCTGTGTTACAAGGTGTGAAACTGAGTAAGACTCAAAGCCCGACCATGACAAAAGATAGAAAGAGAATGAAAGTCATTCCCTATACCTTGGCCATAGGTTCTATAAAATATGCCATCTGTGTACCAGACCTATTGTATACCCTGCCCTGAGTTTGGCAAGGGAGTACAATAGTGATCTAGGAGTAGATCACTGGACATTGGTCAAAATTATCCTTAGTGGAATAAGGATATGTTTCTCGATTATGGAGGTGACAAAAGGTTCGTCGTAAAGAGTTACATCAATGCAAGTTTTGACACTGATCCAGATGACTCAAAGTCTCAATCTGGATACATATTGAAAGTGGGAGCAATAAGCTAGAGTAGCTCCATGCAGAGCATTGTTGACATAGAAATTTGCAAAATACTTACGGATCTGAATGTGGCAGACCTGTTGACTAAACTTCTCTCACAAGCAAAACATGATCACACCTTAGTACTCTTTGGGTGTTAATCACATATCGATGAAAACTAGATTATTTACTCTAGTAAACCCTTTGGGTGTTGGTCACATGACGATGTGAACTATGGGTGTTAATCACATGGTGATGTGAACTATTGATGTTAAATCACATGGCGATGTGAACTAGATTATTGACTCTAGTGCAAGTGGGAGACTGAAGGAAATATGCCCTAGAGGAAATAATAAAGTTATTATTTATTTCTTTATATCACGATACATGTTTATTATTCATGCTAGAATTGTAGTAACCGGAAACATAATACATGTGTGAATACATAGACAAACAGAGTGTCACTAGTATGCCTCTACTTGACTAGCTCGTTGATCAAAGATGGTTAAGTTTCCTAACCATAGACATGAGTTGTCATTTGATTAATGGGATCACATCATTAGGAGAATGATGTGATTGACTTAACCCATTCCATTAGCTTAGCACTTGATCATTTAGTTTGTTGCTATTGCTTTCTTCATGACTTATACATGTTCCTATGACTATGAGATTATGCAACTCCCGTTTACCGGAGGACACTTTGTGTGCCACCAAACATCACAACATAACTGGGTGATTATAAAGGTGCTCTACAGGTGTCTCCAAAGGTACTTGTTGGGTTGGCGTATTTCGAGATTAGGATTTGTCACTCCGATTGTCGGAGGGGTATCTCTGGGCCCACTCGGTAATGCATATCACTATAAGCCTTGCAAGCATTGCAACTAAGGAGTTAGTTGCGGGATGATGTATTACGGAATGAGTAAAGAGACTTGCCAGTAACGAGATTGAACTAGGTATTGAGATACCGACAGTCGAATCTCGGGCAAGTAACACACCGATGACAAAGGGAACAACGTATGTTGTTATGCAGTCTGACCGATAAAGATCTTTGTAGAATATGTAGGAGCCAATATGGGCATCCAGGTCCCGCTATTGGTTATTGACCAGAGAGGTGTCTCGGTCATGGCTACATAGTTCTCGAACCCGTAGGGTCCGCACGCTTAACGTTCGTTGACGATATATTACTATATGAGTTATGTATGTTGGTGACTGAATGTTGTTCGGAGTCCAGGATGAGATCACGGACATGACGAGGAACTCCGGAATGGTCCGGAGATAAAGTTTGATATATGGGATAATAGTGTTTGGTCACCGGAAGGGTTCCAGAAATCACCGGAAGGGGTTCCGTATGATTCCCAAAATGTTTGGGTATGAGAACACTTTATTTGGGATAAAGGGGAAAGCCCACAAGGTTTTTGGAAAGCGCAAAAGGAAGTTTTTCAGAGTCCAGGGGCCAGACGCCAGGGTCCCTGGCGTCTGGGTCCATATGCCGGGAACCCTGGCGTCTAGCCCTGGAGTCCGAGAAGGACTCTTGCCTTTCGGGTGAAACCGACTTTGTGGAGGATTTTACTCCAAGTTTTGACCCCAAGGCTCAACATATAAATAGAGGGGTAGGGCTAGCACCCAAGACACATCAAGAAACACCAAGCCGTGTGCCGACAACCCCGTCCCCTCTAGTTTATCCTCCATCCTAGTTTTCGTAGTGGTTAGGCGAAGCCCTGCGGAGATTGTTCTTCACCAACACCATCACCACGCCGTCATGCTGCCGGAACTCATCTACTACTTCGCCCTCTTGCTGGATCGAGAAGGCGAGGACGTCATCGAGGCGAAAGTGTGCAGAACTCGAAGGTTCCATGCTTTTGGTACTTGGATCGGTCGGATCGTGAAGATGTATGACTACATCTACCGCGTTGATATAACGCTTCCGTGAACGGTCTACAAGGGTATGTAGACAACACTCTCCCCTCTCGTTGCTATGCATCACCATGATCCTGCGTGTGCGTCGGAAATTTTTGAAATTACTATGTTCCCCAACACTTTTGTGGTCAGGAAAACTCTCAACAATGGGTCTTACTACCTCATTGACATATGAGAGAACAAATATTCCCACACGTCTTAGAAGGAGACCAACAGGCCGTGGAACATTGCTCATCTTCGGCCTTACTACACTTGAGTCATAGGCTCTCATCATTGGTTATACTTTCATTGATGTACATACATTTTATGACCAGTATAATAAAGCCGACATCCCCAAAATTCGGGGCCTCTATCATTTCATCTCAAATCTTTCGGGGAAGAGTCATTGTTGGTTACTCACAAGGTCACTTGGGGGCTTCCTGCTCTATGAGCATAGCGTATAACCCTTTTGATCAGCTTTTATGCCATGTTAGGTCACTTGGGGCCTTCTTGCTCTATGAGCATAGCATATAACCCTTTTGATCAGCTTTTATGCCATGTTAGGTCACTTGGGGGCTTCCTGCTCTATGAGCATAATGTATAACCCTTTTAATAGGAATTTATGCCATGTTAGGTCACTTGGGGGCTTCCTGCTCTATGAGCATAGCGTATAACCCTTTTGATCAGATTTTATGTCATGTTAGGTCACTTGGGGGCTTCCTGCTCTATGAGCATACCATATAACTTTTTTGATCGGCTTTTATGCCATGTTATGGGTCATTTGGGGGCTTGCTCTATGAGCATAGCGTATGACCCATTTTGGCTGGCTTTTATGCCATGATTGAGTTAAACCTGCCTGTTTGCAACTTGCTACTCCACCAGGTGACCCTCCAAACTCTTGATAGTCTATCTTTTAAATAATACCTGCACTAGTCAAAGTTTAAACAACGGTTTATGTCATGTGAGGGCCGGCTTATAGTGAGCAAGGACAAACTCACCTGCATGTTGTAGTCTCTCTACTACGTAGCCCGTTCGTACTCTTAACAATTAGTCTTTCAATAAGACCCTGAACTGGTTAAGGTTTAAATGACGGATTTATGTCACATGAGAGCCGGCTTACAGGATTGCGGGCTTTTATGCCAAGCTTCTTTGGAGCACAAAATTGTTTTTTTCAAAAATCAATCTATTTTGGTCATGCTTTGAAAGCTAGCTTAATAAATATTCGAGGTATGCATACTCTATATTATTTTTGTTTTGCAAAAACCTTTCACAGGTGAAAAGTTGCTGGGTCATACTGATCTGGGTTATATTGCTATATATTGAGTTTATTATGCTTATAAGTTGCTAAGGGGATCTTTTCAAAAGCTGGATATGACTATAAGTCACCCTGGTTGTTGAGTTGTTTAACTCACCTTGGATTGTGATTATAAGCAGCCAGTTGAAGGATTAACAGCTCTTTGATGGATTATATAAGCCGCCAATTTTTTTGGTAATATTGCAAAAGTAAGTTGGATATGATAAGATCACAGAAATTCAAGCTGTTGAAGCATAGGTTAATAAAAGCATGCACAAAGGCATGGCAGAGCAGATACTTGTTTTCAAACATGCACGAAGGTATGGAAGAGAAGATATTTGTTTTCAAAGTACCTATTACAAGGCTTCAGAGGAGCCTAAAAATTTTGTTGACCAAGTGTTTTTGGAGTTAAAAATTACTACGTTGAACTAGCTTCAGCACCGTCCAGATTCTGGCCTGACGGGTTGTTGTCATCGTGCTGCCTCGAGCTTGAATCCCCGAGGTCATCATATGCCAGATCTTCGTTGATGGCCATCTGGAGATTGGCCAAGGTCCAGTCAATGTCGGTTAAAGCTTCAAAAGTGGCTTCATCGTTAAAAATAACAGAAGGATCAAGATGAGGGGTGAAGGTATGCTTACGCCTCGGTGGGATAAGATCTACAACATCATGTGAGGGCAGCTTGATCTTTGCATTGTTATCATCATAAGTCGGCTAGTACTTATTCCGATCCAACTCTTTGGTAAGTTCGCACACCAAGGGCCTCATCTCTCTAACGCATTTGTTGAAGTCTTCTTCTTCAAAGATTGACCCGTCATCTTTGAACTCTGGGCATCTGGTAGCCATTTCTTCTGGGTCAAGCTCTAATTGCCAAGCTTTGGCCCGGCTTAGAGCAACAATGGTTCCGGCATGGGTGGCTGATAATTTAACTTCCTCAATTTGGGCCAGCACTATTGACAGATGATCTAGGACAGTCTTGATAAGAGTTGGAGGTTTTTTGCCACCTGACAAAGTTATCAGGCTGCACAGTGTTCCCGCATATAGCTGCTCAGTCAATGAATAAGCCGCCTTCAATTTGAGCAGCATGTTCTGACCAAGACTGGCGCTTCTGAGGCCTGTTCAGTATTTTGCGCGAGAGTCGCCAGGCGGGTTAAAGATTATATATTATGAGTCGCCAGGCGGGTTAAAGAAATATCAAAACAGATGATGAGTTCCATATTAAGCTTACCAAAGATGGCGGCTAACATTTGAGAGATATATTGCTTCAAGCCGGCTAACTCTTTGGTTACCAGTTTAAGCTCAGCCTCAGCATCCTCTACTCTTTTCTTGTAGTGCGGCCTTGTCGGTTTCCCAGGTGGTTCATTCAGCATCAAAACCTGCCTTGATTTTTTCAATTTCTTGCAATGAAGTTTTCAGCTTTGACTCAGTCTTGGAAGTTTCTGCTTGCTGCAGTTCTATATCCTTCTTTAATCACTAAGTTGTGAACCTTTCACGTTCAATGCCTCCTGAAATACAATATTTAGGAAATGGTTACAACACAAGGAGCAAGTTTTTGTGATACAGTTAATCAAGTCCCAAGCACATTGCAAGCAATATACTTGGCACTTTGGGGGCTAATGTAGGTCATTTCAATCTCTATTATGACTCGGTTCATCTTATCAAAGTTAAGCCGGCCCTTGGGGGCTACATATTTGGTTCTGTAAAGTCATTAAAAACCGGCTCATCTTATCAAAGTTAAGCCGGCCTATGGGAGTCCTGGATTAGGGGGTCTCCGGACAGCCGGACTATCTCCATTGGCCGGACTGCTAGACTATGAAGATACAGGATTGAAGACTTCGTCTCGTGTCCGGATGGGACTCTACTTGGCGTGGAAGGCAAGCTAGGCAATACAGATATGTGTATCTCCTCCTTTGTAACCAACCTTGTGTAACCCTAACCTCTTCGGTGTCTATATAAACCGGAGGATTTTAGTCCGTAGGACAACATACAATCATACCATAGGCTAGCTTCTAGGGTTTAGCCTCTCCGATCTCGTGGTAGATCTACTCTTGTACTACCCATATCATCAATATTAATCAAGCAGGACGTAGGGTTTTACCTCCATCAAGAGGGCCCAAACCTGGGTAAAACATTGTGTCCCCTGCCTCCTGTTACCATCCGACATTGGTGCTTTCATTGAGAGTTCCTCTGTGTCGTCGCTGTTAGGCTTGATGGCTCCTACTATCATCGATAGCGATGCAGTCCAGGGTGAGACTTTTCTTCCCGGACAGATCTTCGTGTTCGGCGGCTTTGCACCGTGGGCCAATTCGCTTGGCCATCTGGAGCAGATTGGAAGTCATGCCCCTGGCCACCAGGTCAGGTTTGGAAGCTTAAACTACACGGCCGATATCCGTGGAGACTTGATCTTCGACGGATTCGAGCCTCTGCCTTGTGCGTCACGCGGTCACGATGAGTACGATTTAGCTCTACCATCGGATAGTGTTCAGGAGATCGCACAGGCAGCCACTCCAACCCTCAATTCGGAGCCTGTTGCGCTGTCCATGGACGGTGGATGGACCCTGCCATAGAGGCCTTACCCTCAACGGCGATCGAGCCAAACATTGACCTTACCTTGTACGAGAGCCGTGTTGTTAAACTACTGGATCCTTCTCCGGCCACGGACTCCGAGCCACCTGCGCCCGTTCCTATCGAATCCGATTGGGCGCCGATCATGGAGTTTACCTCCGCGGATATTTTTTAGCACTCGCCCTTTGGTGACATACTGAACGCATTAAGGTCTCTCTCCTTGTCAGGAGGATCCTAGCCGAACTATGTCCAGTAGGACTGGGATGCGGACGACAAAGAAATTCGCGGCCCACCCACCACCCACTTAGTAGCCACTTTCGATGACTTAACCGACATGCTCGACTTCGACTCTGAAGACATCGACGGTATGTACGACGATGCGGGAGATGAAGAGGAACCACTGCCCATAGGGCACTGGACAGCCACCTCATCATACGATATATACATGGTGGATACACCCAAAGAAGGCAATGGCGATGAGATAGCGGAGGATGACCCCTCCAAGAAGCAACCCAAGCGCCGACGTCAGCGGCGCCGCTCTAAGTCCCTCCAAAGCAAAAGTGGTGATACCGGCACAGGAGATAATAACACTACGGATAGTGCCGAAGACAACAACAATCTCCTCCAGCAAGATTTAGAGCAGGAGGATGGAGGAGCCAGCCCTCCTGAGAGAGCGGCAGATGGATAGGTGGAGGAAGATAATTACATGCCCCCCTCCGAAGACGAGGCAAGCCTCGACGACGACAAATTCGCCGTTCTAGAGGATCCCGTCGAACAAGAGCGCTTCAAACGCCGGCTTATAGCCACGGCAAATAGCCTTAAGAAAAAGCAGCAGTAGCTTCAAGCTGATCAAGATCTGCTAGCTGACAGATGGACTGAAGTCCTCGCGGCCGAGGAATATAAACTCTAGCGCCCCTCCAAGAGTTACCCAAAATGCAGGTTGCTACCCCGACTGGAGGAAGAACCGTATGACGCGGCTGATCGGCCACCTCGTGGCCGCGATAGAGAGGCATTCCAGCCAAAAACTCAGCCTGCACCCTGACGCCATTCAAATAAAAAGGCATGGGGAGATACGCCAGACCTGCGAGACATATTGGAGGACAAAGCAAAGCATGCAAGATTGATCTACGGATCACGAGGGCGTGCCACTATGCGAGACGATAAACGTCACGTCGGATATAGAAGTAAATCCGGCCGGGCCGAACACAGCGGGCAAGACCCACTCGAGCTGCATCGCGATATAGCCCAATACAAAGGGGCCACACACCCCTTATGTTTCACAGACGAAGTAATGTGTAATTCCCTCGATGCAGCTATATCTCCTACGTGTCGAAGCACGACTTAGAGGCATAACCGCATTGAAAGCAATGTAGCAAGTAAGGTAATCTTCACAACAACCCATGTAAATAGATAATAAGGGGAAAGGTACATAGTTGGCTTACACTCGCCACATCACACAAATACATAAATAACATTACAATCATCCAATACACTCATGGTCCGACTATGGTACCAAAATAAAAGATCAACCCCAACATGCGACACGGTCCCGATCGCCCCAACTGGGCACCACTACTAATCATTAGGGAAAGACACAAAGTAACGGCGTGAGTCTTCGTCGAACTACCACTTGAGCTCAAGCGCATCATCTGGCACGGAGTCATCGGGCACTGCATCTGGTTTGGAAGGAATCTGTGAGCCACGGGGACTCAGCAATCTCGCACCCTCGCGATCAAGACTATTTATGCTTATAGGTAAAGGCAAGGTAATATGTGGAGCTGCAGCAAGCGACTAGCATATATGGTGGCTAACCTGTTCGCAGAAGAGAGTGAGAAGGGAAGGCAAAGCACGAACGAATAACTATAGAACAACCTACGGCAAACATTACTCCAACACCGTGTTCACTTCTCGGACTCCGCCGAGAAGAGACCATCACGGTTACACATGCAGTTGATTCATGTTAATTAAATTAAGGTTCATGTTATCTACAACCGGACATTAACAAATTCCCATCTGCCCATAACCACAGGAACGGCTTTCGAAAGGTCAAATCCCGGTAGGGGAGTCCCAACATAGCCCATCACAAGCTCTCACGGTCAACGAAGGATAAACCTTCTCCCGAGACATTCCGATCAGACTCGGCATCCCGGTTCTACAAGACAACTTCGACTAGGTAAAAACGATCCAGCAACACCGCCCGAATGTGCCGACAAATCCCGATAGGAGCTGCACATATCTCGTTCTCAGGGCACACTTGGATGAGACATCCTACGAGTAAAACCAAAGCTCAAGTTGCCCCGAGGTGGCCCCACAGTCTGCTCGGTCGGACCAACACTCAGAGGAGCACTGGCCCAGGGGGGTTTAAATAAGATGACCCTCGGGCTCCGGAAATCCAAGGGAAAAAGAGGCTAGGTGGCAAATGGTAAAACCAAGGTTGAGCATTGCTGGAGGAGTTTTATTCAAGGCGAAATGTCAAGGGGTTCCCATTATCACCCAACCGCGTAAGGAACGCAAAATCCGGGAACATAACACCGATAACGGAAACTAGGGCGGCAAGAGTGGAACAAAACACTAGGAAAAAGGCCGAGCCTTCCACCCTTTACCAAGTATATAGATGCATTAAGTTAACAAGATAATATGGTGATATCCCAACAATAAACAATGTTCCAACAAGGAACAATCTCCAATCTTCACCTGCAACTAGCAACGCTATAAGAGGGGCTAAGCAAAGAGGTAACATAGCCAATCAACGGTTTTCTAGGACATGGTGGGTTAGAGGCTGGACATGGCAACGTGGGAGGCATGACATAGCAAGTGGTAGGTATCGCGGCATAGGCATAGCAAAAGAGCGAGCAACTAGCAAGCAAAGATAGAAGTGATTTCGAGGGTATGATCATCTTGCCTGCAAAGTTGTCAGAGTTGACTTGATCCTCGTAAGCAAACTCAACGGGCTCCTCGTTAGCGAACTCGTCTCCTGGATCTACCCAAGCAAGACAAACAAACAAAAGGAACAAAATCAACCACGTGCAAAGCTCAAACAACATGATGCAAACATGGTATGCTATGCGGGATGCAATATGTGATGCATATGCATGATTTGACAAGGAATGATTGAACCTGGCCTCAACTTGGAAATCCAAGAGTTCCACTGGAAAGGTGAGGTGATTTCGGTTGAAATCGATATAAAGATCACCAGAATCGGATGCACGGTTTGGAAATGGCAATCAAAACAAATACGGCATTGTCTGCAATAAACAGCAAGTAGCCATCTAAATGCATCAAGTTAATTATGCTACAGCACTCAAACATGGCAACAAAATACATGGCAGGAATCCACTCATGATGCTTGACAAAATATGAACACTGAGCTATGGCCAATTCATCCATTAGCAGGTTCAAACAAGCATGGCAAAAACGCAAACGATAAACAGGTTTCAGACATAGTGAAATTAACACAAGTCTGGAATTTCAGATCAGGTAGCACACTTTGGAGCATGAAAACTATATGCTACAGGAACTTAACATGGAAAATCAAGGCATGAAATGAAGCTACTCAAAGCACATAACAAAAGTCCCTTAGTGACCTTGAGCCAAAAGGGATAAAAAAATACAATTGCAAGCATGTGAACATGGCAAAAACATAATCAGGTTACAGACAAAAAAACTGGAACATGCAAATCTGTTAGCGAGTAGGCATGTTCACAAGCTCGATGCAGTCACTACAGAGCAAGGCATGACAAACTAAGCATACACCCATCAAGAATACTTATCATAGAAGCTATACATGGCAAGAACAACAACATAGCATGCACGGATCAACAACAACATCCTCGGCAAAATCGCTAACAAGTAAACAATCTGCCAGGATTCACGAAATAGCAAAATTAGAGCTTGATTGACTCAAGCTAGGGTGCTCCATAATTACAAAAAAGGAAATGGATGGATAGAGCACCACAATATTAACAAATCATCCTTACTAATCATCCTCAAAAGAGGCACATATCACTAGGAAACAACATGAACATATGGCATATTGATAAAACAGATCAAGGACTTAGTGAAATTCTAAGTCCCTGAAATCAGCATTAACGAATGCACTACTTTGCAAGCTTGTGCTAGTCACCACACATGTCACAAAAATATATGGTAAGCACCTCTGTAAAGATGGCAAAGCATATAACAAAACTCATGTAGAGCTCAGGAGCATATGATGCACACATTAATCCTGGCAAAAATGACAAATAGCTATTTGGTGCAGCAGATTTGACAATTAAATCAAATAGCTCTCTTCCAACAGCATCTCGGGCATGAAGATGAACTCAAATGAAAATGACGCAATGAGATGAAATGATGTACACTCTGAGGCGAACATTTTGATATGCTACACACGCAAAACGGAGTTACAGATGCAAAGTTATAGCATGATGAAAAATGCAAAATAACTAGGGTTTCGGGTCAAAAGTCAACCCTCCGGATCTAGATCTGAGATCACTGTAGCTTCACGTGAACCGAGGATCACCGTCCGGAGTTCTTGCTCGCCGGAGCTGCTGGACGTCATTGGAGGAAGGGGAGGAAGCCGAGGCGGCGTGATGCGGTGGCGGCGGATGGCGGCGCCGGCCTCGGGCGGCG
>NC_041392.1:310925473-310940564 GCF_002162155.2 Triticum dicoccoides | reverse complement strand
GGAGGCGGCGGCCGCGGTCGTCATCGCCGGATATGGCGCGCGGCGGCACCGGGTGGCTGGGCTCGGGGAAGAAGGGGGGCGGGGCGCGGGCGCTCGGGCGGCGGAGGAACGGTCCGGGAGGGCCGGCGATGGCCCCCGCGGGCCCTGGCGGCGGCGACGAAGTGGGCACCCAGGCGGGCGAATCAGGCGGCGACAAGTGGCGGCGGCGGGGTGGAAATGGACATGTCCGTCGGTGGAGTTTTTGTCCGGTCGCGAGGAGAGGGAGAGGGTTAGGGTTTCACCCGTGAATTTCGGAGGGGGTTCTTTATATAGGCATAGAGGGAGTTAGGAGAGTCCAAATGAGGTGCGGTTTGCGGCCACGCGATCGTTATCGAACGCTCTATATGATGGAGAGGGTTTTGGTGGGTTTTGGGCCAAATTGGAGGGGTGTTGGGCTGCAACACACACGAGGCCTTCTCGGTCCCTCGATTAACCGTTGGAGCATCAAACGAAGTCCAAATGGTACGAAACTTGACAGGCGGTCTACCGGTAGTAAACCCAGGCTTCTTGGCAAGTCTAGGTCCAATCCGGAAATGTTTAACCCACACACATGAAAAGAAGTTAGAAAGGACCACCGGAGGAGATAGGAGCGCCGGAATGCAAAACGGACAATGGGGAAAATGCTCGGATGCATGAGACGAACACGTATGCAAATGCAATGCACATGATGACATGATATGAGATGCATGACAATGACAACAACACACGAAGACAAAAACCTGAACCCAAGCAAATAAAATAACTTAGCGCCGGAAACGGCAAGAGTTGGAGTACATATAAGGTAAATTACATCTGGGGTGTTACAACACTCCACCACTACGAAAGGATCTCGTCCCGAGATCTAGGACTGGAAGAACGCCGGGTACTCAGAACGGAGGTGATCCTCGCATTCCCAGGTGGCTTCACGGTCGGAATGGTGTGACCACTTGACTTTGAGGAATTTGATTGACTTATTGCGAGTCTTGCATTCAATCTCTTCAAGAATAGCAACGGGGTGCTCACGATAAGAGAGATCTTCTTGGAGATCAATGTCTTCGAAGTTGATGGTGCGGTCAGGAGTCTTGAAGCACTTGCGGAGCTGAGAGACATGGAACACGTCATGCACATTTGCAAAGTTTGAAGGAAGCTCGAGTTGATAGGCGAGATCGCCTCTCTTGCTGACGATCTTGAAAGGACCCACGTATCTAGGGGCAAGATTCCCTTTCATACCGAAGCGACGAGTACCTTTCATTGGAGAGACACGGAGGTAAGCATGGTCTCCGACCTCGAAAGCCAAATCACGGTGCTTACTATCATAGTAGCTCTTCTGGCGCGATTGCGCTTCTTTGAGGTTATCACGAATGACTTTGCACATCTCCTCTACCTTTGTGATCAAGTCATTTCCAAGAAGTTGACGTTCACCGGTCTCTGACCAGTTAAGAGGAGTACGGCACTTCCTGCCATACAAAATTTCGAATGGGGCCTTGCCCGAACTTGCTTGAAAACTGTTGTTGTAGGAGAATTCGGCGTATGGAAGACAATCTTCCCACTTCATACCGAAGGAGATCACACAAGCCCTGAGCATATCTTCAAGAATCTGATTGACATGCTCGACTTGACCGCTAGTTTGAGGATTGAAAGCTGTGCTGAAGCAGATGTTGGTGCCCATGGCCTTCTGAAAAGAATCCCAAAACTTGGAGGTAAAGATGCTGCCACGGTCTGAAGAGATCACCTGTGGAATGCCGTGCAGAGAGACAATCCGAGAGGTATAAAGCTCCGCCAATTGAGTTGCAGTGATAGACTCTTTGATAGGCAGGAAGTGAGCCACTTTAGTGAGTTTTTCAATGACAATGAATATAGCATCATTGCCACGCTTGGACTTTGGAAACCCAGTCACGAAGTCTATCTCAATGTGGTCAAACTTCCATTCTGGAATGGCAAGAGGTTGGAGGAGACCAGCTAGCCTTTGGTGCTCTGCCTTCACTCCTCTACAGACATCACATTCATTCATGAACTGAGCAATCTCGCGCTTCATTCGAGTCCACCAATAAGCCTGCTTGAGGTCCTGATACATCTTCGTACTCCCAGGGTGGATGGAGAGGAGTGAATTGTGCGCCTCGTTCATGATAACTTTACGAAGGTCACCTTTGCGCACAACAATACGATCCTCGAATAAGAGAGTATCCTTGTCATCAAGGCGGTAGCACTTGTACATGGGTTGACTCTTGGCAATCCCAATCTTCACCTTCTTCACCATAGCATCAAGAAGTTGAGCCTCGCGAATCTGATCTTCCAAAGTAGGAGAGACTTGAAGGTTGGCGAGGAAACCTTGAGGAACAACTTGCAGATTTAGTTTGCGGAAAGCTTCACAAAGCTCGGGTTGGTAAGGCTTGAGAATCATATTGTTCCAGTAAGCCTTCCTGCTCAAAGCGTCAGCAATCACATTGGCCTTGCCTGGAGTATACTCAATACTCGGATTATACTCTTGAGTCATTTCGACCCAACGAGTCTGCACGAGGTTGAGATTAGGCTGAGTGAAGATGTACTTGAGACTCTTGTGGTGAGTAAAGATGTCCACTTTTCTTCCCAATAAGAGATGTCTCCAAGTCAAAAGAGCATGCACAACTGTCGCCAACTCGAGATCATGAGTGGGGTAGTTCTTCTCATTGGGCTTCAATTGGCGAGAGGTATAAGCAACAACTTTCTTCTCTTGTATCAACACTGCGCCAAGACCTTGGACAGAGGCATCACAAAAGACCTCGTACGGCTTGGATTCATCAGGCGGAGTCAGAACTGGAGCAGTGATCAATTTCTCTTTCAAGGAGTTGAAAGCAATGTCACACTCCGGAGACCAAACGTACTTGATGTGCTTCTGGAGAAGGTTTGAAAGAGGCTTCGCGATCTTTGAAAATTTCTCAACGAACCTTCGACAGTAGCTTGCGAGACCAAGGAAGCTGTGGAGTTGCTTCACGTTCTGAGGTGGTTCCCAATTCACAATTGCAGACACCTTCTCAGGATTCACCGCAATGCCCTTGGCAGAGATGATATGCCCAAGATAAATAACCTCATCGAGCCAAAACTCGCACTTTGAGAACTTGTCATAGAACTGATGTTCCCTGAGCTTATCGAGCACCAAACACAAGTGTTTGGCATGATCTTCCTTGTTCTTCGAAAAGACCAGAATGTCGTCGATATAGACCAAGACAAAGTCATTTCTGTAGGCGTTGAAGATGAAGTTCATCATGCGAGAGAAAGTCGGAGGAGCGTTGAAGAGGCCAAAAGACATGATAGTGTATTCATATGAACCATAGCTTGTTCTGAAAGCCGTCTTGGGAATATCTTGCTCACGGATTTGAATCTGGTGATAACCCATACAAAGATCAAGCTTGGAGAATACTTGGGCACCTTTGAGTTGTTCGAACAGCTCATTGATGTTGGGAAGTGGGTACTTCTTCTTGATAGTCTTCTTGTTCAATGGACAGTAGTCAACACAAAGTCGGGCCGTTCCATCCTTCTTCTTCACAAAAAGTACTCCACAACCCCACGGAGAAGAACTAGGTCAGATGAGACCCATTCTCTCTTGAATATCGAGTTGCTTCTTCAGCTCCTTCAACTCTTCAGGTCCGAGCTTGTAAGGACGTTTGCAAACAGGTTCCGTGCCAGGCTCAAGACCGATGATGAATTCAACTGGCCGGTGCGGAGGCATTCCTGGAAGCTCTTCTGGAAAGACATCTTGATATTCGCAAACGACTGGAATTTGCAAGATGGCATCCAGTTCGCCCTTCTCATTGAGAGAAAATAGACGGATGGTATCATCACGAGCGGCAAAGACAATTACATCCTCAGATGAATGAGTCAATTGAATCTTCCTGGCAGCACAATCAAGATGTGCCTTGTGCTTAGAAAGCCAATCCATTCCGAGCATAAGATCAATATCCGAGTTACCAAGAACCACCGGAGAGGACAGAAACTTGTAGTCGCCCAACGTGATAGAGACATCGGGAGCAACCAAACTAGAAGTCAAAAGCTTGCCGGGAGAAACAACTTGCATGACTTTGGGCATAACCTCAGTATCAACATTGTGCTTCGATGCAAATGGGCATGACAAGGAAGAATGTGATGCACCAGTATCAAAAAGTACTTTTGCAGGAACATCGTTAACAGGAAGGTTACCCATGATGACATCTGACGAGTCCTCTGCCTGAGCTCCATTCAGCAAGTTGACCTTGGCGTGCTTGGGGTTATGCTTGACCACAGGTGTACTTGCCGATCTCACAGGAGGAGGAGGGAGGCGCCTCTGATTGAAGCATTTGTTGGCATAGTGACCCTTCTGTTGGCACTTGTTGCATGTGACCTCTGAAAGCGCACGGTGATATGGAGCAATCGATCTTGAAGCTTGAGACGAAGTCTTGTTCTGAAAGCCAGGGTTGGGTGGGTGGGAAGATCCACTGCCACCTTTGCTCTTCTGCTGATAAGGCTGACGGAACAGAGGAGGAGGAAGCCAATACTTCTGCTGCTTAGCCACTTGAGTTGAGGAAGAAGGAGTAGCATCTCTGACTCACTTCTTGGAAGCATCACACTTCAGTTGAGCAGCCTCTTGCTTCAATGCCATGTTTTAGAACTCATCGTACCTCTTGGGATCAAAGAGGACAAGAGCTAGCTGGATTTCTTCTCTCAGACCACCCCTGAACTGGTATATCATGCTCTTCTCGTCAGGGACATCCTGCTTAGCAAAGCGAGCGAGCTTCTGAAACATCTTGTTGTACTCATAGACAGACATAGAGCCTTGCTTCAGCTTGCGGAATTCCTCACGCTTGCTTTCAACCACGCTCTGAGGAATATGATGAGCTTTGAAGTCTTGACGGAATTCATCCCAGGTAATCACACAGCCTCCTCTAGAATCTTTGTACTGCTGAAACCATTCTGCAGCTTGGTCTTTGAGTTGGAAGGAAGCAAACTTGACAAAGTCCTCAGGCCTGACGTTACTGCACTCGAAATGCTTGCACAAGTCCACGAGCCAATCATCAGCGTCAGTTGCCTCAACGCAATTGCTGAAGGTCTTTGGCTGGTTAGCAAGGAACTGGTTGAGTGTAGCAAAGTGATTCTGATTGTTGCCCTGGTTGCCTTGGTTCGCTTGGTTGCGCTCTTGAAGAATTTGCATGATCAACTGCATGTTTGCATTGGTAGCGGCCATCACAGCTTGCCATGCCTCCGGAGGTGGAGGTGGTGGTGGCGGATCAGGATTCGGAGTCATGCGCATTGGAGGAGCCATCCTGAAGAGGTTGACATCCATTAGCACACTGGTAGACAAAAATTGAAGCTGGACCAAATGGGTTGAAATTGCAACACATAGTCTTCACATCCGAACAAAATGAACGAATGCATTCCAATTGAAATGGTCACATATCCATAAATTGAGAAGCCACTTAGAATTTAGGTAGAGGAATAAAATCAATAAGGTACGGAACAAGAACGAATATTTGGTAAGGATCACCCAATCTCAAACCAAATATCCGTGGAAGAAGAACTAGAGCTATAAGAATTCCCACCTATGAAACTCCCAAACCTTTCCAGTTATGCAATCAGGTGTTGGGGATACAGGGGAAGCATAATATCTCACCCAAATCTAGCAAATCCTACATCCAGTTGTATCCATCCTTCAACTCATAACCGAGAACAACTTCGGAAATCGTCTACCTCAACCTTCGAAAAGCATCTGTTATACAAGTTATGGCAATACTCCCGAACTCCCGCCCCAGTACTGGGTGGCGTCGAGGTTATCTCACCAACAACTGCATAAAAGAGATTTTCGATGTCGGCGAACTAAACTCAGGTATTCCAGAACTGCAACGATAAAATTGTGACGAGAACACCTCAGAGCTCAACTCCCCAGGACACTGCCACAACCCCTAAATGACAGGAGGCACCAAGAACAATGTTCTCGTCACAAATCGATCGGAACGATTCCAAGATACCCGCGTGATCCTAAAAAAAATTTAGTGAAATTTGAGAAGAGAAGAGACAAAACTCTACGTCAGGATTCCTTACCAGAGCGATGAAGGGAGTGGGGAGTAAAAATAATTCCTAAACTCTCTGATATATAATTCCTAAATGACTCAAAATATTTTTCTAGACTCAACAACGGCTGCTAGTTCGATCACGCAGTGGGGGATCCTAAGGTCGGGGAAGGCTCTGATACCAACTTGTAATGCCCTCGATGCGGCTATATCTCCTACGTGTCGAAGCACGACTTAGGGGCATAACCGCATTGAAAGCAATGTCGCAAGTAAGGTAATCTTCACAACAACCCATGTAAATAGATAATAAGGGGAAAGGTACATAGTTGGCTTACACTCACCATGTCACACAAATACATAAATAACATTACAATCATCCAATACACTCATGGTCCGACTATGGTACCAAAATAAAAGATCAACCCCAACATGCGACACGGTCCCGGTCACCCCAACTGGGCACCACTACTGATCATCAGGGAAAGACACAAACTAACGGCGTGAGTCTTCGTTGAAATCCCACTTGAGCTCAAGCGCATCATCTGGCACAGAGTCATCGGGCCCTAAATCTGGTTTGGAAGGAATCTGTGAGCCACGGGGACTCGGCAACCTCGCACCCTCGCGATCAAGACTATTTAAGCTTATAGGTAAAGGCAAGGTAATATGTGGAGCTGCAGCAAGCGACTAGCATATATGGTGGCTAACCTGTTCGCAAAAGAGAGCGAGAAGAGAAGGCAAAGCACGAACGAATAACTATAGAACAACCTACGGCAAACATTACTCCAACACCGTGTTCACTTCCCGGACTCCGCCGAGAAGAGACCATCATGGTTACACACATAGTTGATTCATTTTAATTAAATTAAGTTTCATGTTATCTACAACCGGACATTAACAAATTCCCATCTGCCCATAACCGCGGGCACGGCTTTTGAAAGTTCAAATCCCTGTAGGGGAGTCCCAACTTAGCCCATCACAAGCTCTCACGTTCAACGAAGGATAAACCTTCTCCCGAGACATTCCGATCAGACTCAGCATCCCGGTTCTACAAGACAACTTCGACTAGGTAAAACAGATCCAGCAACACCGCCCAAATGTGCCGACAAATCCTGATAGGAGCTACACCTATCTCGTTCTTAGGGCACACTCGGATGAGACATCCTATGAGTAAAACCAAACCTCAAGTTGCCCCGAGGTGGCCCCGCAGTCTGCTCGGTCGGACCAACACTCAGAGGAGCACTGGCCCAGGGGGGTTTACATAAGATGACCCTCGGGCTCCGGAAACCCAAGGGAAAAAGAGGCTAGGTGGCAAATGGTAAAACCAAGGTTGGGCATTGCTGGAGGAGTTTTATTCAAGGCGAAATGTCAAGGGGTTCCCATTATCACCCAACCGCGTAAGGAACACAAAATCCGGGAACATAACACCGATATGACGGAAACTAGGGCGGCAAGAGTGGAACAAAACACTAGGCAAAAGGCCGAGCCTTCCACCCTTTACCAAGTATATAGATCCATTAAGATAACAAGATAATATGGTGATATCCCAACAATAAACAATATTCCAACAAGGAACGATCTCCAATCTTCACCTGCAACTAGCAACGCTATAAGAGGGGCTGAGCAAAGCGGTAACATAGCCAATCAACGGTTTGCTAGGACATGGTGGGTTAGAGGCTTTACATGGCAATTTGGGAGGCATGATAAGCAAGTGGTAGGCATCGTAGCATAGGCAGAGCAAAAGAGCGAGCATCTAGCAAGCAAAGATAGAAGTGGTTTCGAGGGTATGATCATCTTGCCTGCAAAGTTGTCAGAGTTGACTTGATCCTCGTAAGCAAACTCAACGGGCTCCTCGTTAGCGAACTCTTCTCCCGGCTCTACCCAAACAAGACAAACAAACAAAAGGAACACAATCAACCACGTGCAAAGCTCAAACAACATGATGCAAACATGGTAGGCTATGCGGGATGCAATATGTGATGCATATGCAAGATTTGACAAGGAATGATTGAACCTGGCCTCAACTTGGAAATCCAAGAGTGCCACTGGAAAGGTGAGGTGATTTCAGTTGAAATCGATATAAAGATCACCGGAATCGGATGCACGGTTTGGAAATGGCAAGCAAAACAAATACGACACCGGTCTGCGATAAACAGCAAGTAGCCATATAAATATATCAAGTTAATTATGCTACAGCACTCAAACATGGCAACAAAATACATGGCAGGGATCCACTCATGATGCTTGACAAAAGATGAACATTGAGCTACGGCCAATTCATCCATTAGCAGGTTCACACAAGCATGGCAAAAACGCAAACGATAAACAGGTTTCAGACTTAGTGAAATTAACACAAGTCTGGAATTTCAGATCAGGTAGCACACTTTGGAGCATGAAAACTATATGCTACAGGAACTTAACATGGCAAATCAAGGAATGACATGAAGCTACTCAAAGCACATAACAAAAGTCCCTTAGTGACCTTGAGCCAAAAGAGATCAGAAAATACAATTGCAAGCATGTGAACATGGCAAAAACATAATCAGGTTACAGACAGAAAAACTGGAACATGCAAATCTGTTAGCGAGTAAGCATGTTCACGAGCTCGATGCACTCACTACAGATCAATGCATGACAAACTAAGCATACACCCATCAAGAATACATATCATAGAAGCTAGACATGGCAAGAACAACAACATAGCATACACGGATCAACAACAACATCCTCGGTAAAATCGCTAACAAGTAAACAATGTGCCAGGATTCACGAAATAGGAAAAGTAGAGCTCGATTGGCTCAAGCTAGGTTGCTCCATAATTGCAAAAAAGGAAATGGATGGATAGAGCACCACCATATTAACAGATCATCCGTACTGATCATCCTCAAAAGAGGCACAGATCACTAGGAAACAAGATGAACATATGGCATATTGATAAAAACAGATCAAGGACTTGGTGAAATTCTAAGTCCCTGAAATCAGCATTAACGAATGCACTACATTGCAAGCTTGTGCTAGTCACCACACATGTCACAAAAATATATGGTAAGCACCTCTGTAAAGATGGCAAAGCATATAACAAAACTCATGTAGAGCTCAGGAGCATATCATGCACGCATTAATCATGGAAAAAATGACAAATAGCTATTTGGTGCAGCGGATCTAACAATTAACTCAAATAGCTCTCTTCCAACAGCATCTCGGGCATCAAGATGAGCTCAAATGAAAATGATGCAATGAGATTGTACACTCTGAGACGAACATTTTGATATGCTACACGTGCAAAA
Source organism: Triticum dicoccoides (assembly GCF_002162155.2). Lineage (NCBI taxonomy): Eukaryota > Viridiplantae > Streptophyta > Magnoliopsida > Poales > Poaceae > Triticum > Triticum dicoccoides. Next base: position 310,931,245 of record NC_041392.1, on the reverse strand, counting down.
CGGAGCTATGGATGCAAAGTTATAGCATGATGAAAAACGCAAAATAACTAGGGTTTCGGGGCAAAAGTCAACCCTCCGGATCTAGATCTGAGATCACTGTAGCTTCACGTGAACCGAGGATCACCGGCCGGAGTTCTTGCTCGCCGGAGCTGCTGGACGTCGCCGGAGGAAGGGGAGGAAGCCGAGGCGGCGTGATGCGGTGGTGGCGGATGGCGGCGCCGGCCTCGGGCGGCGCGGCGGACGCGAACGCCGGCGGGCGGCGGGGCGAGCGCCGGCGGTTGAGGAGGCGGCGGCCGAGGTCGTCGTCGCCGGATATGGCGCGCGGCGGCACCGGGTGGCCGGGCTCGGGGAAGAAGGGCGGCGGGGCGCGGGCGCTCGGGCGGTGGAGGAACGGGCCGGGAGGGCCGGCGATGGGCCTCGCGGGCCCTGGCGGCGGCGGCGAAGTGGGCACCCGGGCGGGCGAATCAGGCGGCGACAAGTGGCGGCGGCGGGGTGGAAATGGGCATGTCCGTCGGTGGAGTTTTTGTCCTGTCGCGATGAGAGGGAGAGGGTTAGGGTTTCACCCGTGAATTTCGGAGGGGGTTCTTTATATAGGCATAGAGGGAGCTAGGAGAGTCCAAATGAGGTGCGGTTTGCGGCAACGCGATCGTGATCGAACGCTCTAGATGATGGAGAGGGTTTTGGTGGGTTTTGGGCCAAATTGGAGGGATGTTGGTCTGCAACACACACGAGGCCTTCTCGGTCCCTCGGTTAACCGTTGGAGCATCAAACGAAGTCCAAATGGTACGAAACTTGACAGGCGGTCTACCGGTAGTAAACCAAGGCTGCTTGGCAAGTCTCAGTCCAATCCGGAAATGTTTAACCCCCACACACGAAAATAAGGTAGAAAGGACCACCGGAGGAGATAGGAGTGCCGGAATGCAAAACGGACAACGGGGAAATGCTCGGATGCATGAGACGAACATGTATGCAAATGCAATTGCACATGATGACATGATATGAGATGCATGACAACGACAACAACACACAAAGACAAAAACCCGAACCCGAGGAAATAAAGTAACTTAGCGCCGGAAACGGCAAGAGTTGGAGTACATATAAGGTAAATTACATCTAGGGTGTTACATAATGGATCATCAAATCCCAGAACGTTTCAAACCTGTAAACATTGAATCATACGACGGCACAACAGATCCCGCGGTATGGATCGAGGATTTTCTCCTCCACATCCACATGGACCGCGGTGATGACTTACACGCCATGAAATATGTCCCACTAAAGCTCAAGGGACCAGCGGGGCATTGGCTTAACAGCTTGCCAGCAGAGTCCATTAGCTGTTGGGAAGATTTGGAAGCCGCATTCCTCGACAACTTTCAGGGCACTTATGTGCGGCCACCAGATGCCGATGACTTAAGCCACATAATTTAGCAGCCAGAAGAATCGGCCAGGCAATTTTGGACTCGGATCCTAACAAAGAAAAATCAAATCGTCGATTGTCCGGATGCATAGGCCCTAGCGGCTTTCAAACACAACATCCGCGACGAATGGCTAGCCCGACACCTTGGTCAGGAAACGCCAAAATCTATGGCACCCCTCACGACACCCATGACCCGCTTTTGTGCGGGAGAAGACAGCTGGCTATCTCACAGTAATAACATATCAAAGAACCATGGTACTTCGGATACCAAGGACGGCAATAGCAGGTCACGTCACAACAAACATAAGCGCCGCATTAACAGCAATAATACCGAGGATACAGTAGTCAATGCTGGATTCAAAGGCTCTAAACCCGGTCAGCGGAAAAAGCCATTCAAACAAAGTACGCCGGGTCCGTCCAGCTTGGACCGTATACTCGATCGCTCGTGTCAAATACACGGCACCCCAGAAAAGCAAGCCAATCACACCAACAGGGATTGTTGGGTGTTCAAGCAGGCCGACAAGTTGATTGCCGAAAACAAGGACAAGGGGCCACATAGCGATGACAAGGAGGAGCCCCGGCAGCCACACACCGGAGGACAGAAGAGGTTTCCCCCAGAAGTGCGGACGGTGAACATGATATAGGCAACCCACATCCCCAAGAGGGAGCGGAAGCGTGCGCTCAGGGACGTATATGCGTTGGAGCCAGTCGCCCCAAAGTTCAACCCATGGTCCTCCTATCCGATCACTTTCGATCGTAGGGACCATCCCACTAGTATCCATCATGGCAGATTCGCCGCACTGGTTCTGGACCCAATCATTGACGGATTTCACCTCACTCGAGTCCTTATGGATGGTGGCAGCAGCCTGAACCTACTTTATCAGGACATAGTGCGCAAAATGGGTATAGATCCCTCAAGGATCAAACCCACAAAAACGACCTTTAAAGGCGTCATTCCAGGCGTAGAGGCCCATTGCATAGGCTCAATTACACTGGAAGTGGTCTTCGGATCCCCGGATAACTTCCGAAGCGAAGAGTTAATCTTCGATATAGTCCCATTCCGCAGTGGTTATCATGCACTGCTCGGGCGAACCGCATTTGGGAGATTCAATGCGGTACCGCATTATGCATACCTCAAGCTCAAAATGCCAGGACCTCGGGGTTATTACAGTCAATGGAAACACAGAGCGCTCTCTCCGAACAGAGGAGCACACCGCGGCCCTCGCAACAGAAGCGCAAAGCAGCCTCTTAAGGCAATCCACCAGTTCGGCGTTTCAAGACCCGGACACCTTCAAGCGCGCTCGGAGCAATCGGCAACTAGACCGCCTGGCGTGATCTAAGCTCGCGTAGCAATGCGCCCCCCACCCCAGTCCCAGATGAACAACAAAATTCGTGCCACGCGTACATAATCACGCATTAAAAATACCATGGGCATAGGTGGGGAGGGGGGCACAACTGCGGCACGCCCCAAGACGTGGCTTAAACCGCACTAGGGGCTTCCCGTTTGGTTATTTTTCTGTTTTCCAGGACCTTAATCTCTGGAAACCCTGTCTGGTAGTACTATCGCCGAACACATGATGCAGCAACCAAGGAGGCAGAAAGCTACGTCACACCATGGAATTCCCAGGTGGATTACAATAACGAGCGAAATATTTGATTTAATACTATTACTCAGCTTGCCCTTGGAAGGGACATAGTCCTACTCTTTGCTTAGTGCACCATATGTATCATTCTACTTTAACGCAACTTTTTGAATAAACAACGCATAACATTACGACTATTATTGCATTCTTGTTATATATATATATGTGTGTTCATTAATGACGCCTTGCAACCATACACTTTGGTACGGCCAATACACCAGGGGCTTACGTACCCACATTATGGTGTGAAAAGTCCGAACACTTTCACAAGTGCGGCACCCCGAACTTATAGCATTATATGCATCAGCTCCGAATCATGTCTTTGGTCAAATGTTGGGTTTGCCCGGCTCCTATGTTTTGGTACCTTATGTTCCGCTCTATCGGCTAAGGTAGCGCTAGGAGAACTACTGCGATTGTGCCCCGGTTCTGCTGAGCTTAAGCACCTCAGTAGAGAAAGCTAAAACTGACTGTCATGATAAGGCAAGAGACTGGTCGCTGTTCGGCGAGGTTTTCGAGTCCCTAAAGACTTATGCCGCTTAGAGAGAGGGGCCGGCCCTGTCCGGCTTAAAGGCGTGTATCGCGCCCCGAATTCGGCCTTCCGAATACCAGGGGCTTCGCCAAAATTTAAAATTATTGAATTCTATGGCTAAGTGAGAGTGATAAAGCACTATTAGTCCGGTTGCCTTGTTCGTTGTGCTGAGCACCTCCCTCGAAGGACCCAAACATGGGAACAAGAGTACTTAGGTTTATCCCGAACACCCCAGCACTCGTGTCATGGGGGCAGAAGCCGAGGACTAGCCATCTCTCAGATTGGATAAACAGCCAAACAGAAGGTAATATTTTAAATTCACACAAGCGTTGCATAGCGCATATGAAACAAGTTTGCATCATACAGGATCACACGAGAAAGTTTACTCAAATATTACATCCTTTGAACATTCGTCCGCTACAAGACGGGCACCCTTCAGGACACGCTCATAATAAATTTCGGGGGTGCGTTGCTCCTTGCCCTGCGGCGGGCCTTCCTTGATCAGCTTCACGACATCTAGCTTGGCCCACTGTACCTTCACACGGGCGAAAGCCCGGCGTGCACCTTCGATGCAGACGGACCGCTTGACGACCTCCAGCCGTGGACAGGCATCCACAAGCCGCCTCACTAGGCCGAAGTAGCTGCTCGGAAGGGCGTCGCCAGGCCACAGCCGGACTATAAGGCCCTTCATGGCCTGTTCGGCCGCCTTGTGCGGCTCGACCAGCTGCTTTAGCTGGTCGCTCAGAGGCATCGGGTGTTCGGTCTCAGTATACTGAGACCAGAACAGCTTCTCCGTTGAGCTTCCCTCCTCGGCCTGGTAAAACTGTGCGGCTTCCGACACGCTGCCGGGCAAATCTGTGAATGCTCCTGGAGAGCTCCGAATTCGGGTAAGTAATCGGTAATTTACTTTTACATGCTTGCTCTGCATATAGAATGCCTTACCCGCCGCTATCTTCTTCATTGCGTCGATCTCCTGGAGGGCCTTTTGGGCTTCGGCCTTTGCACTCTTTGCGCTCTCGAGGGCCGCGGCAAGCTCAGACTCTCGCGTCTTCGAGTCAAGCTCCAACGCCTTGTGCTTCGTCACGAGAGCCTAGAGCTCTTGCTGCACCTCGCCCACACGAGCCTCTTGCTTTTCCCGCTCGGTGCGCTCCTTGGCCGCTTTATCTTCGGCCTAAGTTAGTGCTTGCTTCAGGGTTGCCACGTCGGTCATGGCCCCTGGCAAATATACGATGATCCTGTCATTTTGCAATCGCGTTTTCTTTTATATATACATATCTATAGACAGGGTATTACTTACCCTTGTTCTCCTCGAGCTGCCTCTTGGCAAGGCCGAGCTCTTTCTTGGACCCCTCGAGGTCCTGATTCAGTACAATGACCTCCGCAGTCAGTGCGGCGGACGCCAGCAGCGAAGCCTACATATGCATATTGACATACTCATATTAGACTCCTGCGATATTGTTTGATCCTCTGTTCGGCTTTTCTTTGTGAACACCGAACAGAGCATCAGGGGCTACTGTCTATGCAGTAATATTTTCCTATATTTCAAACACTTACCTCAAAGCCTATTAGAAGGCTGGCACAGGCTTCAGTCAATCCGCTCTTGGCGGACTGAACCTTCTGTATCACCGCACTCGTGATAGTGCGGAGCTCCTCGTCGATGGAAGCGCTGCGAAGCGCTTCCAGCAGATTGTCCGGCACCTCTGGATGGACAAAGGCCACCGGTACAGGCGTCTCGCCCCTCTTAGAAGGAGGCCGCCTGCCTGATCCTGGATCCGCTGGAGGTTTCGGCGTGGTGTTCGGCTGAGGGCCGACCTCGGAGCTCTCAAGGGCCTTGTCCCCTTGGCTCCCGGAGTCCGGGAGGCCGCCTTGAGGCGCCTCCGGGACTATCTCCCCTCGACCCGGTGCCTCGTGGGACAGCACCTCGGCCTCGTCCGCGGGATGAGGGGAGGTGGCGGTCGGGACTGGATCGCTATCCATGTCCGACGAGCCCAGGAAGCCGTCCGATGATACATCGATACGGGCTCGGGGCGGCCTGCATAATCATATTTCGGTGTTAGGGGAAGCAGTGCGCAAAAGGATACTATGAGTTACTCTGTTGTCTGAATACTTACGACCTCCCCAAGGGCTTGGCCCTGGGCAACCACTCGTCTTCGCCTTCGGCGGTGGCGGTGGAGCTGTCCGGA
>NC_041392.1:310895874-310925295 GCF_002162155.2 Triticum dicoccoides | reverse complement strand
TGGGGCGGCCTTTCTTTTCTTGTCTTCCCCAACTGAAGGGGGAGCATCTTCCTCTTCCTCCTCGTCTTCGGGGGAGGAGTGTGCCGCAGAGTCATCGGACGATGAGTCCGATAACACCTGGCATCGGGAAGTCTTTCAGGTTCCCTTGGCCTTCTTGGTCTTCTCTGGCACCTTGTAAGGAGCCGGAGTCAGCATCTCCGTCAGGAGAGCGTTTGCTAGGCCTTCGGGCAAAGGATCTGGATAGTCGATCTGTCCGGCCATTTCCTGCCAGTCCTGTCAAAGGAACGGGAGATTAGATCCCGCATAGAGTCGAACTATGAAAAACAAGTATCCTGTAAGAGGTAAAACAGCTTACCGCGCTGGCTTGGTGCTTCGCGCAGAATCTGCGATCCTTGGTAGTAGGAGGAGGAACCTCGGTGCCCTTGAATAGCACCTTCCAGGCATCCTCGTGTATTGTATCGAAGAGCCTGTTCAGGGTTTGGTGTTGGGCCGGGTCGAACTCCCACAAGTTGAAGGCCCGTTGTTGACACGGGAGGATCCAGCGGACAAGCATGACCTGGACTACGTTGACGAGTTTGAGCTTCTTGTTCACCATGTTTTGAATACATGTTTGGAGTCCGGTCAGCTCTTCCGAACTACCCCAGGACAGGCCCTTCTCTTTCCAGGAGGTGAGCCGTGTGGGGATGCTAGATCGGAACTCGGGGGCCACTGCCCATGCAGGGTCACGCGGCTCGGTGATGTAGAACCATACCGATTGCCACCCCTTTATGGTCTCCATGAAGGAGCCCTCGAGCCATGTAACATTGGGCATCTTGCCCACCATGGCGCCTCCGCACTCCGCCTGGCGGCCGCCCACTACCTTCGGCTTGACATTGAAGGTCTTCAGCCATAAGCCGAAGTGGGGCTTGATGCGGAGGAAGGCCTCGCACACGACGATAAATGCCGAGATGTTGAGGATGAAGTTCGGGGCCGGATCATGGAAATCCAGGCCGTAGTAGAACATGAGCCCCCGGACAAATGGGTGAAGAGGAAATCCTAGTCCGTGGAGGAGATGGGTGAGGAACACTACCCTCTCATGGGCCCTGGGAGTGGGGATGAGCTGCCCCTCCTCTGGGTGTCGGTGTGCGATGTCGCCGGGCAAGTATCCGGCTCTCCTTAGCTTCTTGACGTGTCCCTCCGTGACAGAGGAGACCATCCACCTACCTCCCGCTCCGGACCTGGTTGGAGAAGGTCGAGGTGGGAAATGCGAACTTGGGCACTGGAACTCGAGTGTGCGAAGGTGGATGAGCAAAGGAGTAAGAAGGCGTGGAAGAAAAGGTAAATCCTTATCCCTTTATATGGGCGGACAAAACTAAGCGTCCCCACTAGCCTAGTAAAACTCGCTTATCCCCCAAGCGTCGTAATCGATGGCGCGGTTGGGTTCCCCAAACCCGTATTGATGAGAATCCCGTGATAAGGGGACACGATCTCTGCTTTGACAAGACGTGTCAAAAAACGGCCTCGCGTTATGCGCGGGGCTAGTTAAAGGAAATGGTTCAAATAATCACCGGGCCGTGACATAATGTCGTTGCCAAAACAAGTCAGCAAATTGGATTTGTGGAAATATTATTCTCTCTACGGTGGTATGTGGAATTTATTTTGCAGGGTCGGACACTATCCTTATATTCAAATTCTTCCGTGGTATATTCGGAGGAGGAACCCGCCTTGCAATGCCGAAGACAATACTGCACGCCGAACTCATCGTCATTGAAAGCCTGGTTCAGGGGCTACTGTGGGAGTCCTGGATTAGGGGGTCTTCAGATAGCCGAACTATCTCCATTGGCCGGACTATTAGACTATGAAGATACAGGATTGAAGACTTCGTCTCGTGTCCGGATGGGACTCTACTTGGCGTGGAAGGCAAGCTAGGCAATACGGATATGTGTATCTCCTCCTTTGTAACCGACCTTGTGTAACCCTAACCTCTCCGATGTCTATATAAACCGGAGGGCTTTAGTCCGTATGACAACATACAATCATACCATTGGCTAGCTTCTAGGGTTTAGCCTCTCCGATCTCGTGGTAGATCTACTCTTGTACTACCCATATCATCAATATTAATCAAGCAGGACCTAGGGTTTTACCTCCATCAAGAGGGCCCGAACCTGGGTAAAACATTGTGTCCCCTGCCTCCTGTTACCATCCGCCTTAGATGCATAGTTCGGGACCCCCTACCCGAGATCCGCCGGTTTTGACACCGACACGGCCCTTGGGGGCTACACTCTGGAAAATTTCACAAGTCTAAAGCATACTCAATAATTTTACTATACTTCATACTTGGGGGCTAGTATGGACATAGGTATATGCACAACGCTAAAGAGGGCTTGGATATCTTCATACCTCATATTTCTGCTTCATCAACTAGACTAACCCAACTTCCAAGTCTCGGCTTGTGTGAAGGCGGCTCAAATAACCCGTGTACATATCACCTGCACTGAAGGAGGAATAGCTCTCCAGATCCAGTTTGTCCTTGACATTCTCCAAGGAAGGTGATTCTTCTTTGGTACTATGCTTGGTCAGCACAGTTGAGGCTCCTAGCGCTATATAAGCCATCCAAGTGACAGCAATATCATCAGAATTCTTCTCAGGAGATATCTCTTCAGTTGGCTTCGCAAGAGTCGGCGGCTTAGGACTTGGCGGGTCAGGTCTGGCGGTCGGGTTAATCTTAGTGTTCATTGGCTCAAAGACAGCAACGTCAGTTTGCGGTGGTACCTTATTGGCAAGGTCTTCAGGATTTTGGATTGAAGCCTCAGGGGCGTCTGGCACCTGCCTCTCCGGCTTAGCAGCTTTTGGGTCCTTTGAAGAACCGCCCACCTTTTGTTTCTTGCCCGCCTTCGCTACGCCTCTGTGACAAGAACAAAAGAGTCCATGAGTATGTCACTACAAGTAATTTATGAACAAATGAAAATACTTACCCATGGGCAATCTTGAAAGCAGGCATTTGAGTTCCAGTAGAGCCGCTGGATGACGGTGGCGTCCCCTGATAATTTGAGTCGGAAGGATTAACAGGTTGACGAGTGAGACCAGCCTTTGGAAGAGATAGAGTCGGACTGAGGGGCGCCTCATTGCGACGCTTGCGAGGAGCCGACGTATTGGATAAGCCGGCGACAAGATTTTCAGAGCCGCCACTCCGGGTCGGGTGCATTGATTCATGCTGCTATTTCTTCAAAACAAAGTTGGGATCCAAGTGAGCAAGAGGATGAGAAAATTTCACTTTTCGCATGACCCACCGAGATTTCTTTCTTGGTAAGGGTTCTGAGCCGGATGAGACATGGATTACCTCTGCTTCTGGGGCTTGGCTTGTCTCGGTGTCATCCTGAGAGGAATCATCATCAATAAGTTTCATAAAAAGAAGGCCAAGGTAGTCAAGTTCTACCCCCGACTCATCTAGGTCAAGAAGTTCTTCTACCATTTGTTTCTTACGACGGCCTGTGGTTTGAGTCTTTCCTCTGGGCTTCTTGGATGGAGCGACGGCTGGCATTTTCTTCCCCCAGAAAGGAGAGTTGGCTTGTTTATACATGAGCAATAAGGTTAAAAATTGGCATACAAGAGATAGATAAACAAGATGAAGTGTTGTTCAAGGTACTTACAACTGGAGCTGGGTTAAGAGCCTAGAAAGGGCCTAGACCCATTTTGCTGCAGTTTTCCAATGATTCCCCAAGCAGCGACTTAGCAGTGTCATTGATCTCTTTGTCAGTTAGTTGTGTTGGGTTGAAGCGTTGTGGGTATTTTGTATCACCGGCATATTGGCACATTAAGCCACCGCGCCGGCTCAGTGGTAAAATCCTCCAGGCGACCTAGCGGCGGACCGGAGCAATTCCGGTTAAGGTGTTGGCGATCAAAGCCCTGACCTCTGAAAAAGTGGAGGCATATTGAAGAGGTTCTGCAGCGGTCAATCAACCTGGAAGTTGGACATTGGTGGTGTGCTAGTAGGGGGTTATTCTGTCCGGCTGGGAAGGTGTCCTTGTAGTAGAACCAAGTATAGTTCCAATCTTTGGGATGGCTTGGCAGATCGGTTGAAGGAAAGTTTACATGTCTCCGCCTCTGAATAGAAACACCTCCAAGCTCAGGACTGGGCCCATCTGACATCTCAGTCTGGCGGTTGATATAAAAATAGTCTCTGAACAGATCAACATAGGGTTCTTCCCCAAGGTACACTTCACAAAACACTTGGTAGTTGCATATGTTGGAAACAAAGTTGGGACCAGTGTCTTGTGGATGAAGATTATAGAAATGCAGAACATCCCGAAAGAATTTTGAGTTGGGCGGCGAAAGCCACGGAGTAGGTGGTCCATGAAAACCACAACTTCACCCTCTTGGTGCTGAGAGGGAAATTTGGAGCCTGGAACCTGAGGGAGTCCTAGATTAGGGGCTCGTCGGGTGTCCGGTCTATTCAATATGGGCCGGACTAATGTGCCATGAAGATAAAACAGAAGACTATCCCCCGTGTCCGGGTAGGACTCGTATATGCGTGAATGGCAAGTTTGGTCTCCGGATGTACTATTTCCTTCCTTTGCAAACCGACTTTGTACAACCCTAGGCCCCTCCAATGTGTATATAAACTGGAGGGTTTAGTCCGTGGAGGCTATCAGAACAATCATAGGCTAGACCACTAGGGTTTGGCCATTATGATCTCGAGGTAGATCAACTCTTGTAAACCCCTATATTCATTGAATACAATCAAGCAGGGCCTGAACCTGGGTAAACATTGTGTCCCCATTGTCCCTTGTTAGCATTGATCCTTAGAACCACAGCTTGGGCCCCCCTACCCGAGATCTGCCAGTTTTGACACCGACATTGGTGCTTTCATTGAGAGCTCCACTATGTGGTCACGAAAAGCGGTTTATGGCTCCCCTTGTCATCAACAACGATATCACTTCTGGAAGGAGCCTAACTTGAGGACAGGTCATCCAGCTCGACGGTTTCACCATGGGTGCCTGCATGGCCATCACAGTGTCCCCTGCGATCGCCAAACACCACCCCCGCATCGGTCTCGACTACTCTGAAAAGATGGATCCGGTGGACATCTCATCCTTGAATGAGTTGCTAGATCGCACCATTGCCCTGGGGCTTTCAACGGACTATGATCGGATCAGGCTTAAACCTGACCATAGGGAAATCAATCTCCCTCCGTTCACCCACCTGGTAGCAGTTGTCGAGGAACGAGCCGAAAACACTTCTTCCCCTAAATTAAAGACCAGCTATGTTCGGATCTCCGAACCCCTTGAACCGGATACCCTTCCTATGGATGGGACTCCGCGTCCCCTGAACTTAGGGTCGAACGTAGGGTCGGGGGAGCACTTGGATCTTCCCAGACCCGAACTTGTGGCTTCGGAGATTTTACAAGCTCCGGACACAATTTTGGGTCGGGATTCAAGTTTTAGTCCACCAACCCACCACAATCAATACTCTCCAAGTAATTCAGGCCCTCCAGACATATATGGCCCGATGTATGTATGGTAGCAACCTCAGGAAACAGTCCATCAATTTTGGGCCAGGTTCCTACTTGTCAAAAACAAGATTAAAGATTGTTGTGACAACAATGCAGTCTTGGTCTTTCATTAAAATTGCACCGATGAGGGAATTCGGGATGCCCTCGACCGCCGTCGCATATAGAGTTTAACGAAACTATGGCACATAGTAAGAAAGTACTGTGAGATGGAAAGCACATGGAAGGCCCAGAAAACCCAATTGGATCATGTCGTCTTTAAGTTGTGCACTGCCCGGGCAAAACGGATACACCCATGTGAGGCATCCAACCATAAGCCCGTTGGCAAGAAAAACAAACCCTTTACGGGATACAGGTCCGTGCTTGACGTACTCCTTGACGAACCCTGTCCAATACATGCAACGTCGAGCATTGACTCGACACACAGCCTTCGGGCATGTTGGGTACTCCAGCAGGTAGATAAAAGTGGGGAGGCCATCCTTACCACCGTAACTCCAGAGAAGCATTCTCCGGAGGATGACGATTTTAACGTCCTTACAGTCTTCAAGACTTTCTCTTCAAATAATTGGCGTAAGAGGACACTTCGCGACCTCGCCGAAGTCCACCAACTAACCGTAGTGAGCCCATGGAATGACGCGACCACAACCTTCACTGCTAACGACGAACCAAGGGCCCGATCAGAGCAACCGCCACTTTAGTACTAAACCCAATTGTGGACAGCTTTCTGATGTCACCTACGCAACTTTATTCTTGTAGACGCATGTTGGGCCTCCAAGCGCGGAGTTTTGTAGGAAAGTAGCAATTTTCCCTCAAGTGGATGACCTAAGGTTTATCAATCCGTGAGAGGTGTAGGATGAAGATGGTCTCTCTCAAACGACCCTTCAACCAAATACAAGAAATCTCTTGTGTCCCCAACACACCCAATACAATGGCAAATTGTATAGGTGCACTAGTTCGGCGAAGAGATGGTGATAAAATTGTAATATGGATGGTAGAAATATATTTTTATAATCTGAATAAATAAAAATAGAAAGGTAGAAAATAGTAAACGGGCACAAAAACGGTATTGCGATGCTTGAAATTGAGGCCTAGGGTCCGTACTTTTGCTTGTGCAATCTCTCAACGGTGCTAATATAATTTTATCATATAACCATCCCACAATGTGCAACGAAGAATCACTCCAAAGTTCCTATCTAGCGGAGAACATAAGACGGAATTGTTTGTATGGTACGAAACCACCTCAAAGCTATTCTTTCCGATCAATCTATCCTAGAGTTTGCACTAAAATAACACAAAGCTATTCTTTCCGATCAATCTAAACAAGAGTTTGTACTAATATAACGCCAAAGAAAATCCAGATTCATAATATTCAATCCAATACAAAGAACTTCAAAGAGTTCCCCAAGATTTCTATCGGAGAAACAAAGACAGGAACCTGCATGAACCTCTATGCATAGATTACCCGAATGTCACCACGGGAATCCGTGAGTTGAGTGCCAAAATATATATCAAGTGAATCAATATGATACCCCATTGTCACCACGAGTATTCAATTGCAAGACATATATCAAGTGTTCTCAAATCCGTAAAAGTATTCAATCTGATAACAACAAAATCTCAAAGGGAAAAACTCAATTCATCACAACAAGATAGAGAGGTGAAAATACCATATGATCCAGCTATATTAACAAAGCCCATGATACATCGAGATCATGACATCTCAAGAACACGAGAGAAGAATATTAAACACATAGCTACCGGTACAAACCCTCAGCCCCGTAGGTGGACTACTCACTCCTCATCATGGTGGCCGCCGGGATGATGAAGATGGCCACCGGAGATGATTCCCCCTTCGGCAAGGCGCTGGAACGGAGTCTAGATCGGTTTTCGGTGGCTATAGAGGCCTGTGGTAGGGGAACTTCTGATCTAGGTTAACCCTGAGAGGTTTCGGAATATTTGGGAATATATAGTGCAAAGATGGGGTATGGGAGGCCACCGAGGTGGGCACAGCCCACCTGGGTGCGCCAGGGGGCCCTGGCGCGTCCTGGTGGGTTGTGCCCCCTTCGGGGCACCCCCCAGGTGCTGCTCTGGCCCATCGGGAGTCTTCTGGTCCATAAAAAATCCATAAAAAGTTTCGCGGTGTTTGGACTCCGTTTGATATTGATTTTCTGCGATGTAAAAAACAAGCAAAAAACAGCAACTAGCACTGGGCACTGGGTCAATAGGTTAGTCCCAAAAATGATATATAGTTGCTATAAAATGATTGTAAAACATCCAAGAATGATAAAATAACAGCATGAACACTTCATAAATTATAGATATGTTGGAGACGTATCACTTTCAACTTACCAAAGTGCTCATGGATGGCGGTAGTGGGCTTAACCTCATCTATGCGGACACGCTCGACAAAATGCAAGTTGATAGAACACGCATCGAGCAAATAAGTACCACCTTTCGAGGCATCATCCCCAGCCGAGAAGCACGATGTTCGGGGAGAATTAAACTTGACGTAGTATTCGGCACGCCTAAAAAATACAGGTTGAAAGAGTTGCTCTTTCACATTGCTCCCTTCAACAGCGGATATCACGCCCTTCTAGGGAGGGGCGCTTTTTTATGCTTCCAAGCCGTACCCCATTATGGGTACATGAAGCTTAAAATGGCAGGGCCCAATAGAATAATCACAGTCACGAGTGATCTGGATAAAGCACTCCGCACCGAAAACAAAACCACATCCTTGGCCCTTGAGGCACTACCTGAAGCCTTTGCGGCCGACGAACTAACCACCGTGCGATCCACGGTGGACAAGGATGATGTGATTCTCCATGAGAGACCTAAATCTACCTCTTTCAAACCAGCAGATGAAATAGTTAAATTTCAAGTGCACCCGACGAATCCTAATAAAACAGCGTCCATTGGAGCGTAGCTGGACCCGACGGTAGATGCCGCCCAACGCGCGTTCCTACGTGAAAATTGGGATATCTTTTCCTGGCACCCTTCGGACATGCCCGGGATCCCATACAGACTGGTTGAACACAGCCTCAACATAATCAAAGGGTTCAAACCAATCAAGCAAATATTGCGGCGATTATCTGAACCTAAACGACAAGCTATGGGGGAGGAGCTAGCCAAACTACTCGAGGCCGGGTTCATCAGAGAAATCAAACACCCGGATTGGCTAGCCAACTTGGTCATGGTACCGAAGAAGGATAAATCTTGGCGCCTCTGTGTCGATTTCATGTACCTCAATAAGGCTCGCCCTAAAGACCCTTTCTCGTTGCCCCGCATTGACCAGATCATCGATGCAACCGCGGGAAATGACTCATTGTGTTTCCTTGATGCTTACTGTGGATACCATCAGATTAAGATGAAGGAGTCTTACCAGGCCGCAACGGCGTTCATCACCCCGTATGGGCCTTTCTGTTTCAACACTATGCCTTTTGGGCTTAAAAACGCTGTCGCCACTTACAAACATGCTTGGAAAAACAAATCAGCAAGACGGTTGAAGCATATGTGGACGACATGGTCATCAAGACTAAACACGTCAATTCATTGGTGGACGATCTCCGCCTCACATTTGACAATCTCCGAACATATTACATATGGCTCAATTCAGAAAAAAGCGTCTTCGGCGTTCCAGCTAGAAAGCTACTAGGGTTCATTGTCTCCCATAGAGGAATTGAACCAAACCCAGCTAAATCTGAGCCTTGTCACAATTGGCCACACCAACAGACTTAAAGTAGGTCCAAAAGCTAGTAGGGTGCGTGGCGGCTTTGAGCCGCTTCATCTCCAGATAAGGAGAAAAAGCATTACCACTTTACAGACTGCTTAGACGCACCGACAACTTCGAATGGAAGAATTTGGCCATAGCCGGATTGGAGGAAATAAAAGCCTTATTAGCAGGCAACCCAATCATAGCTGCCCCAAGTGTTGGCGAGCCTATGTTGCTTTATATCTCCGCAACTGTGACGCCCCGAGACCGATGCTCAAGAAGACTTCCTTGTATTCCGGGTTTCGCCGTGTGTTTCATTTGTGCTTGCCCTTTTATTTTTGTTTTGCATCATGTCATCATGCCATCTTCTCATAAATCTTTTGCATCTCAACTAAATAAATCGTATGGATCTTCGATCCATTTAAATCGAGGGAAGGATGACTTCTCTTTATAATATATCCTCCCGATATTAGTGGAGCTATTATAAAATAATCCATTCTTATGGAATCACCTAAAACACACTTGCAAATTTCCCCATGCCTTTGTTATCTCGCTGCTTGACCTCGAACCTTGTCCATAAATTCTTTCGTCGTTTTCCGGAGCTCCACCAACAATCTCAACATTTTGGACACTTCCAAAACCTTGTCCTAGTTCAAACCATTTGAATTAAATTCAAATGAGTTTGAATTCAACTTCTCGCATGTGACCATTTATATTTTTCTAGGATCAAGCACATTTTTTCGAGTCGGGGAAAATTATCCACGTGTCCAATTTCTTCCCCAACATCTCCTTTCTTCTCCTTTTCTTCTATGTTATTTTCTATTTCTAGAGAATAAGAGAGAGGGAGAAGAGAGCCCAGCAAACTAGCCAGGCAGGCCCATCTGCGCCTAGGCCCAACCCTAGCGCCTATCTAACCCTAGCCCGATCCCCTCCTCTCGATCCCCTGGTCTGTCCCTCCTTCCCCCGCTCGCGCCGCCAGAGAGGAGCGAGAGCCTCTTGCTCGATCCCGTAGCGCCGCCACCTCACGCCCTCGATCTCCTCTGCCTCCCTGCTACCGAGGCCCCGCCGCCACATCCTGCCTGCGTCGTTCTGTCGAGCGCCGGGACGAACGGCAGCAGCTCCTCCTCACCTCGTCCACGTTGATGAAAGCCATGCCTTGGACCTCTGCACCCTCACCGGAGCGAGCTCGTCCCTGCCACGCCAAGCCCCTCTCCATCGACCACCCTGCCGGCACCCAAGCGCGTCACCCATGCTCCTTCCCGGCTTCAGACGCCTCGCCGTCTGTCTTTTCGCTGGAACGCGTGCCCGAGTCCGTTTGACTCTGCCGGCCACCTTGACCGCCTCCCCCGCCTTCGCTCGCCATCTCCGACAAGTGCAGGCGTCGGTGAAGCCCCACAGCGCCTTCTCCAGCTCGTCGTCGACCTCGCCCCGTCTCTGCCATTTCACCAGATGCCTTCCCTGCTGCTGGGGACCTCGGATCCACCCGTTCCCCGTCTCCGGCGCCGTGCTAGGCCACCACCATCGCCTCACTGCTGCTGCTGCCCTCTGCTGCTCTCCCTTGAGCGTGCCCGCTTCCTGCCGCTGCTCACGCACCGCCAGTCCTTGCTGCTGCCCACTCGAGGCCCTCGTGTTGCTTCGTTCCGGTGACCATATGGACCGCCAAGTTCTACTACGATCCTCGAGACCCTCGTGTTGCACGCCAACATGAGTACGACCACGGATGGCTTACCTGCAGATGGATTTCGTCAAGTTCAACGACGACCCGTGAAGCACATGGGTACATCAAGTTCCTCTCCAAACGTGAATGACTACCATCGCCGAGACCGCAAGTACCACGACAACCCCGAAGGGATTCGGACCCGTCAAGTACCTCTTCGAGAACAAACGTGTACCCCTACTTCCAGTACCGTCACGAGAACAACTACTTCCTCTATGAACTCGAACCGCTCAAGAATGCTCCCTTGGAAGGTATAACCCCGAAACGACCGCACGTGGACGAATGCATATGTTGTATGAAATGCTCGTGGTTGCACCGTGCCCGACATGTTTCTTGCATGTTCCCCATTGTCATGCCGTCGTCTCGTGGGAAACCGGTTACCGGGATCACCCCACCTTCTATCGCATGTCACGCTCCCGTCACTTTTCCTTTTGTGCTGGTATCTCCGTGAGCTATCGGAACCAGAATGTTGCCGTGGCTCCATTTCCGCTGTCATTGTCGTGGCACCCCTTTTGTTTCCGCCACGATGACAAATGCTTCTTAATGCTCTTGTCAACTTTTAATAATAATTGCATAAAACTTGTTCACGTCATCCGCATCATGATAACAACAATTAAAATGTTTAAAATTGCTGTTTGCATTAAATTGCTAAATCCATATGGGGATTTATCGGATTTGTTGTTTGCTATGCCTGGCCCCATTTAAATTGTTTAGATAGATAATCCCTTTATGTTTCACCTCTTGACATGCTTAACAACATTTAATATTGTTGGGTACATAAACGAGATCGAACTAAATAACTTGAATGTGGTGTTTCGTCAATATGCAACGGAGTTGCATTTTGAGCTCCAATTAATTTGTAGGATTGTTTGTGCATGTTGCCATGCCATGCTTCACTAAACCGGACATGCATCATACTTGATTGTGCATCATGCCATGTTCATGTGTTGGTTGTTTACTATGTTGTTTGCTTCTTTTCTGGTGTTGCTTCTTCGGATTGGTTCCGATAACGTCGTGTGTGTGAGGATCCATTGGCTACGTCCGTTTGTCTTCTTCATGGACTCGTTCTTCTTCCTTGTGGGATTTCAGGCAAGATGACCATACCCTCGAAATCACTTCTATCTTTTCTTGCTAGATGCTCGCTCTTCTGCTATGCCTATCCTGCGATGCCTACCACTTGCTTATCATGCCTCCTATATTGTTGAACCAAGCCTCTAACCCACCTTGTCCTAGCAAACCGTTGTTTAGCTATGTTACCGCTTTGCTCAGCCCCTCTTATAGCGTTGTTAGTTGCAGGTGAAGATGAAGTTTGTTCCTTGTTGGAACATGGAGATGTTGTTCCTCGTTGGAACATGTTTACTTGTTGGGATATCATAATATCTCTTATTTAATTAATGCATCTATATACTTGGTAAAGGGTGGAAGGCTCGGCCGTATGCCTGGTGTTTTGTTCCACTCTTGCCGCCCTAGTTTCCGTCATATCGGTGTTATGTTCCCGGATTTTGCGTTCCTTACGCGGTTGGGTAATAATGGGAACCCCTTGACAGTTCGCCTTGAATAAAACACCTCCAGCAATGCCCAACCTTGGTTTTACCATTTGCCTCACCACCACCTACTTTTCCCTTGGGAGTCGCTCTCTCAAGGGTCATCTTTATTTTAACCCCCCCGGGCCAGTGCTCCTCTGAGTGTTGGTCCGAACTAAGTTGCCTGTGGGACCACCACGGGGCAACTTGAGGTTTGGTTTTACTCGTAGCTAGTCTCATCTGAGTGTGCCCTGAGAACGAGATATGTGCAGCTCCTATCGGGATTTGTCGGCACATTCGGGCGGTGTTGCTGGACTTGTTTTACCATTGTCGAAATGTCTTGTAACCGGGATTCCGAGTCTGATCGGGCCTTCCCGCTAGAAGGAATATCCTTCGTTGACCATGAGAGCTTGTGATGGGCTAAGTTGGGACACCCCTGCAAGGATTTGAACTTTCGAAAGCCGTGCCCGCGGTTATGGGCAGATGGGAATTTGTTAATGTCCGGTTGTAGAAAACCTGAAGTTGACCTTAATTAAAATACATCAACCGCGTGTGTAACCGTGATGGTCTCTTTCCGGCGGAGTCCGGGAAGTGAACACGGTGTTGGAGTTATGCTTGACGTAGGTTGTTCTAGGATCACTTCTTGATCATACTTTTATCGATCATGCTTTGCCTTCTCTTCTTGCTCTCATTTGTGTATGTTAGCCACCATATATGCTAGTCGCTTGCTGCAGCTCCACCTCATACCTTTTACCTTACCCATAAGCTTAAATAGTCTTGATCGCGAGGGTGTGAGATTGCTGAGTCCCTGTGACTCACAGATACTTCCAAAACCAGCTTGCAGGTGTCGATGAGTCCGCGCAGATGACGCAACCAAGCTCAGGAGGAGCTCGATGAAGATCTTGCCCTTTGTGTTGTTTCGTTCTAGTTGATCAGTAGCGGAGCCCAGTTGGGGTCGATCGGGGACCTTGTCACATTTGGGGTTCTTCTTTTATTTTGGTTCCGTAGTCGGACCTTGATTGTATCTGTTTGATGTAATGCTTTATTCATGTAATTGTGTGAAGTGGCGATTGTAAGCCAACTATGTATCCCTTTCCCTTATGTATTACATGGGTTGTTTGAAGATTACCTCACTTGCGACATTGCTTTCAATGCGGTTATGCCTCTAAGTCGTGCTTCGACATGTTGGAGATATAGCCGCATCGAGGGCGTTACAAGTTGGTAATCAGAGCCTTCCCCGACCTTAGGAGCCCCATTGCTTGAACGTTTTTAGCGGCCGAGTTGTGTCTAGAAAAATGTTTTGAGTCATTTAGGAATTATATATCGGAGAGTTTAGGAATTCTTATACTCCCCAGTCTCCTCATCGCTCTTGTAAGGCATCCTGACGTAGAGTTTTGACTCTTCTCTTCTCAAATTTCACTAAAAAAAATTTAGGATCACGCGGGTATCTTGGAATCGTTCTGATGGTTCTGTGACGAGAACATTGTTCTTGGTGCCTCCTGTCTTTAGGGCTTGTGGCAGTGTCCCGGGGAGTTGAGCTCCGAGGTGTTGTCGTCACAATTTTATCGTTGCAGTTCTGGAGTACCTGAGTTTAGTTCGCCTACATCGAAAATCTCTTTTATGCAGTTGTTGGTGAGATAACCTCGACGCCACCCAGTACTGGGGCGGGAGTTCGGGAGTATTGCCATAACTCATATAACGGATGCTTTTCGATGGTTGAGGTAGATGATTTCCGAAGGTTTCTTGGTTATGTGTTGAAGGATGGATACAGCTGGACGTAGGATTTGCTAGTTTTGGGTGAGATATTATGCTTCCCCTGTATCCCCAACACCTGATTGCATAACCGGAAAGGTTCGGGAGTTTCATAGGTGGGAATTCAAGTAGCTCTTAGGATATCTTTCCGACAGATGTATGATATGAAATTGGGGTTCGAAGTCTAGTGGTCCGCCTATCCACGGTTGGTTTTACAGTGGTCTCGTTGTGTCTTAAAGAGTCCTTGGCTATGCCGACTCGGGGACGCTTCGTATGTCATGTGCACTGCCTTGTACATGATGGTGTTGTACGATCGAGCCCATGTAGGCCCCACCACGAAAACTTCGGACGAAATCTCTATCATATGTTTGTTCCGGCTTATTCTGCAAGCCAATCCTTTGTTTTGTTTTGAGTTGTGGTATTCGAGTTGCTTCGAAGTCAAATGTTGATTCCATACCTTCCCCAAATGGTGTTCTCATACTCTGATGTGAATACTAATCCTTCTTGATAATTGAGATTGTCATGTCAATCCTTTTCAACCCGGCGAGTTTTCTCTTCAACTGGATCCGATCACTTCAACCTTTGCAAGATCAATTATCAGTTCTTCTCAATGGTGTTTGCTTCATCCGTTACAAGTTTCCTTTGTTTTTTCCACCCTCCCACCCTTTCTTTCTTCAAGTACTCAGATTTCTTAATCAAGTATCCATCTTATTGATGTGAAGCCTCTCCATTCTTTTCCTTCAATGTTCTTATCCGGTGATTCTCATGAAGATGCTATCGAAGCTTCAAGTTCGTCATTCTTCATTCTTTTCGTCTCCGGTGGATTCAATTCAAGCTTTTGGTGTTGATCATATCCTTTTTCCTCGTTTCAAGTACCTTCTCTTACCGGTGCTCCTCATATTCATTCACTTCTCGCTATTTAATTGTTCTGGAGTGCTCAAGATATCTCGAAGATTCATGTTTTCCACTCTGCATTCGTTGAAGATCTTTCGAGATGGGTATCTCATTCAAGCCATTTTAATTCAACCGGTGCTTTCTCTCTTGTAAATCATTTCAACGGTGTTTCTCTTGAGTGGGCCCTAACCCATAGGTCTTTTCCCAGGATCTTACCTGACTCTTCTTATTTTCCCGGAGCTATCCTCAAATTCTTTTAAAGTTTGACGTAAGAAAGATTCATCATCAGTCATATCTATTTCTCCAAGATCTTTCAAATTCTTTTCATCATTGGCTCAACTTTTCCATTCTTCATTTCGGAGTGCCTCTACAATTCTTGGTGTTGTTTCTCATCGTCATTCTCTGTATTTGAAGACCGAAGAAGAGTTTTTCCTCCATATCCTATCCGTTCTCTCAGAGATTCGTGGTTCTAGTTCGAGGCTATCCTCTCATAATTGTTTCATTGTGAGAATTCTTTTCACCTATCCGAAGCAGTTCAAGAGTCTTCTCAGTTTTATTATCCGGAGTCCATCAATTTAGGTGTATTCATTCTCAGCTTTCAGTTGTCATTCTCCAATCTTACCGGGGCATCAAGTTTTTCTCTAATCAACTCACGATCTCTTCGTTCTCATGTATCTAGATTGTCTCAAACATCTTTGTTCTATTGCTAATTCTTCCCGGTGTTTCTTCATGTTTTAATCGTTCTTTTTCAATTCTTACGGTGGTACGTTCAAGAGTTCTCTTCTTTGGTGATCATATCAATTCATTCGTTGTTTCAACCCGACCGGTGATTCATTGAAGACATTCTCAAGTTTAGGTTATATCTTCTTAATCCTGTCTACAAGAATAAGTAATATGCCAAATCCGTTGGTGAAGGATAAGCATAATGTAATTCTTATTCTTGCTTCATCGAGTGAACTCAATTCCCTATTCTGGAGGCTCATCAAATTCTTGGTTTCAATAGCTCATCTTTCTTTTACGGAGTTCCAAGCTCTCTCAATTATCTCGTCGCATAGCTCCATCTAAATCATTGCAAGGATTCACCTGGTGTTTTCAACTTCTCTTTCCTTCCGTTTGATCATTCTTTTGTTTAACGGAGTTCTTCATGAAGGTTCGACATGATGGTTCATCAAGGTTTAAATTTGTTCTCGAGGTGTTCGCCAAGAGGAGCTCAAGCATTCTTCATCTTGCATTCCGAAGTGCAATTCTTTCTACCTTATCTTTTGAGGTGGTATTATGTCATTTTGACATTTTCTGTGTGTTTCATGATTCACATGTTGTCAAGAATGAGATATCTTAAATCCATCAATCTCTTCATTGGATTTATCTTGGGTCATATTTCACCTAAAGCTTTCCCTAAGGATTGTTGCTATTTATGGTGCTCATAAATGACCCAAGTTCTTCTTTTATCCTCCCGATGAAATAAGTTTCTCATCTCCTTGTTGACATCAATCCAATCTTTCGTTTCCGTTAGTGGCAGAATTTCACCTCAAGTTCTTGAGATGTTTTCCATAAGCCCACTACAAGCTTATCCTCTTCGTTGTTGTTTTCCCAACAACCCCGTGCAATCCTTTCTTGCAACGGTGCCTTACAAGTTCAATTGTGGTAGGAGTTGTTATTTTCTTCTCCGCTCTTGTGTTCCGACGATCTACCTTTGATTCTTTCATCCGGAGGCACTGAGGTGATGCTCTTTTCACTCATCATCTCGGATTGTCAGGACCATGTTCTTTTCGTGCTATCCTTTAACTGGAGTATTGTACCCCTTTGCCCAAGTTCTTATTCAATTCCTTTTCTTTACAATCGGAGTGCTGCCCGAAGTTGTTCTCCCTTGTTCCTCTTTTCTAACGGAGTGTTTTCAGCTTCGTCATCTTTGTTGTATTTTTTCCTCGAGATGGCTTAACCTTTGCAAGGTTCTTTGGTCTCACTTGATTGTCAAAGAAGCAACTTAGTTTTACCTCTCCTCTTTCTCTTTCGTTGTCCCTCCGGTGCCATTCTAGATCTCGGGACGAGATCCTCTCGTAGTGGTGGAGTGTTGTGACGCCCCGAGACCGATGCTCGAGAAGACTTCCTTATATTCCGGGTTTCGCCGTGTGTTTCATTTGTGCTTGCCCTTTTATTTTTGTTTTGCATCATGTCATCATGCCATCTTCTCATAAATCTTCTGCATCTCAACTAAATAAATCGTATGGATCTTCGATCCATTTAAATCGAGGGAAGGATGACTTCTCTTTATAATATATCCTCCCAATATTAGTGGAGCTATTATAAAATAATCCATTCTTATGGAATCACCTAAAACACACTTGCAAATTTCCCCATGCCTTTGTTATCTCGCTGCTTGACCTCGAACCTTGTCCGTAAATTCTTTCGTCATTTTCCGGAGCTCCACCAACAATCTCAACATTTTTCGACACTTCCAAAACCTTGTCCTAGTTCAAACCATTTGAATTAAATTCAAATGAGTTTGAATTCAACTTCTCGCGTGTGACCACTTCTTTTTTTCCAGGATCAAGAACATTTTTGCGAGTCCGGGAAAATTATCCGCGTGTCCAATTTCTTCCCCAACATCTCCTTTCTTCTCCTTTTCTTCTATGTTATTTTTTGTTTCTAGAGAATAAGAGAGAGGGAGAAGAGATCCCAGCAGACTAGCCAGGCAGGCCCATCTGCGCCTAGGCCCAACCCTAGCGCCTATCTAACCCTAGCCCAATCCCCTCCTCTCGATCCCCTAGTCTCTCCCTCCTTCCCCCGCTCGCGTCGCCAGAGAGGAGCGAGAGCCTCTCGCTCGATCCCATAGCGCCGCCACCTCACGCCCTCGATCTCCTCTGCCTCTTGTCGCCCTCCGTCGTCAAGCGCCGCCCCCGTCCGGATCCGTCGGGCCCTGCCATGTCCGCGCCTCCCTGGTGCCGAGGCCCCGCCGCCAAGTCCTGCATGCGTTGTTCTGTCGAGCGCCGGGACGAAGGGCAGCAGCTCCTCCTCGCCTCGTCCACGTTGACGAAAGCCGTGCCTTGGACCTCTGCACCCTCACCGGAGCGAGCTCGTCCCCGCCGCGCCAAGCCCCTCTCCATCGACCATCCTGCCGGCACCCAAGCGCGTTGCCCGTGCTCCTTCCCCGCTTCAGACGCCTCGCCGTCCATCTTTTCGCTGGAACGCGTGCCCGAGTCCGTTTGACTCCGCTGGCCACCGTGACCGCCTCCCCCACCTTCGCTCGCCATCTCCGACAAGTGCAGGCGTCGGTGAAGCCCCACTGCGCCTTCTCCAGCTCGTCGTCGACCTCGCCCCGTCTCTGCCGTTTCACCAGATGCCTTCCCTGCTGCTGGGGACCTCGGATCCACCCGTTCCCCGTCTCCGGCGCCGTGCTAGGCCACCACCATCGCCTCACTGCTGCTGCTGCCCTCTGCTGCTCTCCCTTGAGCATGCCTGCTTCCTGCCGCTGCTCACGCACCGCCAGTCCTTGCTGCTGCCCACTCGAGGCCCTCGTGTTGCCTCGTTCCGGTGACCATATGGACCGCCAAGTTCGACTACGATCCTCGAGACCATTGGTGGTGTTCTAGTAGGGGGTTATTCTGTCCGGCTGGGAAGGTGTCCTTGCAGTAGAACCAAGTATAGTTCCAATCTTTGGGATGGCTTGGCAGATCGGTTGAAGGAAAGTTTACATCTCTCCGCCTCTAAATAGAAACACCTCCAAGCTCAAGACTGGGCCCATCTGACATCTCAGTCTGGCGGTTGATATAAAAATAGTCTTTGAACAGATCAACATAGGGTTCTTCCCCAAGGTACACTTCACAAAACACTTGGTAGTTGCATATGTTGGAAACAAAGTTGGGACTAGTTTCTTGTGGATGAAGATTATAGAAATGCAGAACGTCCCGAAAGAATTTTGAGCTGGGCGGCGAAAGCCACGGAGTAGGTGGTCCATGAAAACCACAACTTCACCCACTGGCTGCTAAGAGGGAAATTTGGAGCCTGGAACCTGAGGAAGTCCTATATTAGGGGCTCCTCGGGTGTCCGTTCTATTCAATATGGGCCGGACTGATGGGCCATGAAGATAAAACAGAAGACTATCCCCCTTGTCTGGGTAGGACTCCTATATGCGTGAACGGCAAGTTTGGTCTCCGAATGTACTATTTCCTTCCTTTGCAAACCGACTTTGTACAACCCTAGGCCCCTCCGGTGTGTATATAAACCGGAGGGTTTAGTCCGTGGAGGCTATCAGAACAATCATAGGCTAGACCACTAGGGTTTGGCCATTATGATCTCGAGGTAGATCAACTCTTGTAAACCCCTATATTCATTGAATACAATCAAGCAGGGCCTGAACCTGGGTAAACATTGTGTCCCCATTGTCCCTTGTTAGCATTGATCCTTAGAACCACAGCTTGGGCCCCCCTACCCGAGATCTGCCAGTTTTGACACCGACATTGGTGCTTTCATTGAGAGCTCCACTATGTGGTCACGAAAAGCGGTTTATGGCTCCCCTTGTCATCAACAACGATATCACTTCTGGAAGGAGCCTAACTTGAGGACAGGTCATCCAGCTCGACGGTTTCACCATGGGTGCCTGCATGGCCATCACAGTGTCCCCTGCAATCGCCAAAAACCACCCCCGCATCGGTCTCGACTACTCCGAAAAGATGGATCCGGTGGACATCTCGTCCTTGAATGAGTTGCTAGATCGCACCACTACCCTGGGCTTTCAACGGACTATGATCGGATCGGGCTTAAACCTGACCATAGGGAAATCAATCTCCCTCCGTTCACCCACCTGGTAGAGGTCGTCGAGGAACAAGCCGAAAACACTTCTTCCCCTAAATTAAAGACTAGCTATGTTCGGATCTCCGAACCCCTTGAACCGGATACCCTTCCTCTGGATGGGACTCCGTGTCCCCTGAACTTAGGGTCGGGCGTAGGGTCGGGGGAGCACTTGGATCTTCCCAGACCCGAACTTGTGGCTTTGGAGATTTTACAAGCTCCGGACAGAATTTTGGGTCGGGATTCAAGTTTTAGTCCACCAACCCACCACAATCAATACTCTCCAAGTAATTCAGGCCTTCCATACATATATGGCCTGATGTATGTATGGTAGCAACCTCAGGAAACAGTCCATCAATTTTGGGCCAGGTTCCTACTTGTCAAAAACAAGATTAAAGATTATTGTGACAATAATGCAGTCTTGGTCTTTCATTACAATTGCACCGATGAGGGAATTCGGCATGCCCTCGACCGCCGTCGCATATAGAGTTTCACGGAACTATGGCACATAGTAAGAAAGTATTGTGAGATGGAAAGCACATGGAAGGCCCAGAAAACCCAATTGGATCATGTCGTCTTTAAGTTGTGCACTGCCCGGGCAAAACGGATACACCCATGTGAGGCATCCAACCATAAGCCTGTTGGCAAATAAAACAAACCCTTTACGGGATACAGGTCCGTGCTTGACGTACTCCTTGATGAACCCTGTCCAATACATGCAACGTCGAACATTGACTCGACACACAGCCTTCGGGCATGTTGGGTACTCCGGCAGGTAGATAAAAGTGGGGAGGCCATCCTTACCACTGTAACTCCAGAGAAGCATTCTCCGGAGGATAACGATTTTAATGTCCTTACAGTCTTCAAGACTTTCTCTTCAAATAATCGGCGTAAGAGGGCACTTCGCGACCTCGCCGAAGTCCACCAACTAACCGTAGTGAGCACATGGAATGACGCGACCACAACCTTCACTGCTAATGACGAACCAAGGGCCCGATCAGTCCGATCACCCGCCACTTTAGTGCTAAACCCAATTGTTGATGGCTTTCTGATGTCTACTACGCAACTTTATTCTTGTAGACGCGTGTTGGGCCTCCAAGCGCGGAGTTTTGTAGGACAGTAGCAATTTTCCCTCAAGTGGATGACCTAAGGTTTATCAATCCGTGAGAGGTGTAGGATGAATATGGTCTCTCTCAAACGACCCTTCAACCAAATACAAGAAATCTCTTGTGTCCCCAACACACCCAATACAATGGCAAATTGTATAGGTGCACTAGTTCGGCGAAGAGATGGTGATAAAATTGTAATATGGATGGTAGAAATATATTTTTATAATCTGAATAAATAAAAACAGAAAGGTAGAAAATAGTAAACAGGCACAAAAACGGTATTGCGATGCTTGAAATTGAGGCCTAGGGTCCGTACTTTCGCTAGTGCAATCTCTCAACGGTGCTAATATAATTGGATCATATAACCATCCCACAACATGCAACGAAGAATCACTCCAAAGTTCCTATCTAGCGGAGAACATAAGACGGAATTGTTTGTAGGGTACGAAACCACCTCAAAGCTATTCTTTCCGATCAATCTTTCCTAGAGTTTGCACTAAAATAACACAAAGCTATTCTTTCCGACCGATATAAACAAGAGTTTGTACTAATATAACACCAAAGAAAATCCAGATTCATAATATTCAATCCAATACAAAGAACTTCAAAGAGTTTCCCAAGATTTCTACCGGAGAAACAAAGACAGGAACATGCATCAACCTCTATGCATAGATTACCCGAATGTCACCACGGGAATCTGTGAGTTGAGTGCCAAAATATATATCAAGTGAATCAATATGATACCCCATTGTCACCATGAGTATTCAATTGCAAGACATATATCAAGTGTTCTCAAATCCATAAAAGTATTCAATCTGATAACAACAAAATCTCAAAGGGAAAAACTCAATTCATCACAGCAAGATAGAGAAGTGAAAACACCATATGATCCAACTATATTAACAAAGCCCATGATACATCGAGATCATGACATCTCAAGAACTCGAGAGAAGAATATTAAACACATAGCTACCGGTACAAACCCTCAGCCCCGAAGGTGGACTACTCACTCCTCATCATGGTGGCCGCCGGGATGATGAAGATGGCCACCGGAGATGATTCCCCCTTCCGGCAAGGTGCTGGAACGGGGTCTAGATTGGTTTTCGGTGGCTACAGAGGCCTGTGGCAGGGGAACTTCTGATCTAGGTTAACCCCGAGAGGTTTTGGAATATTTGGGAATTTATAGTGCAAAGATGGGGTACGGGAGGCCACCGAGGTGGGCACAACCCAACTGCGCGCGCCAGGGGGCCCTGGCGCGTCCTGGTGGGTTGTGCCTCCTTCGGGGCACCCCCAGGTGCTGCTCTAGCCCATCCGGAGTCTTCTGGTCCATAAAAAATCCATAAAAAGTTTCGTGGTGTTTGGACTCCGTTTGATATTGATTTTCTGCGATGTAAAAAACAAGCAAAAAGCAGCAACTGGCACTGGGCACTGGGTCAATAGGTTAGTCCCAAAAATGATATAAAGTTGCTATAAAATGATTGTAAAACATCCAAGAATGATAAAATAACAGCATGAATACTTCATAAATTATAGATATGTTGGAGACGTATCACTTTCGACTTACCAAAGTGCTCATGGATGGCGGTAGTGGGCTTAACCTCATCTATGCGGACACGCTCGACAAAATGCAAGTCGATAGAACACGCATCGAGCAAAGCAGTACCACCTTTCGAGGCATCATCCGCAGTCGAGAAGCGCGATGTTCGGGGAGAATTAAACTTCGCATAGTATTCAGCACGCCTAAAAATTACAGGTTGGAAGAGTTGCTCTTTCACATTGCTCCCTTCAACAGCGGATATCACGCCCTTCTAGGGCGGGGCGCTTTTTATGCTTCCAAGCCGTACCCCATTATGGGTACATGAAGCTTAAAATGGCAGGGCCCAATAGAATAATCACAATCACGAGTGATCCGGATAAAGCACTCCGCACCGAAAACAAAACCACATCCTTGGCCCTTGAGGCACTACCTGAAGCCTTTGCGGCCGACGAACTAACCACCATGCGATCCACGGTGGACAAGGATGATGTGATTCTCCTTGAGAGACCTAAATCCACCTCTTTCAAACCAGCAGATGAAATAGTTAAATTTCAAGTGCACCCGACGAATCCTAATAAAACAGGGTCCATTGGAGCGTAGCTGGATCCGACGGTAGACGCTGCCCTACGCGCGTTCCTACGTGAAAATTGGGATATCTTTGCCTGGCACCCTTCGGACATGCCCGGGATCCCATACAGACAGGTTGAACACAGCCTCAACATAATCAAAGGGTTCAAACCAATCAAGCAAACATTGCGGCGATTATCTGAACCTAAACAACAAGCTATGGGGGAGGAGCTAGCCAAACTACTTGAGGCCGGGTTCATCAGAGAAATCAAGCACCCGGATTGGCTAGCCAACTTGGTCATGGTACCGAAGAAGGATAAATCTTGGCGCCTCTGTGTCGATTTCAAGTACCTCAATAAGGCTCGCCCTAAAGACCCTTTCCCGTTGCCCCGCATTGACCAGATCATCGATGCAACCGCGGGACATGACTCATTGTGTTTCCTTGATGCTTACTGTGGATACCATCAGATTAAGATGAAGGAGTCTTACCAGGCCGCAACGGCGTTCATCACCCCGTATGGGCATAACTGTTTCAACACTATGCCTTTTGGGCTTAGAAACGCTGGCGACACTTACCAACGCATGATTCAAACATGCTTGGAAAGACAAATCAGCAAGACGATTGAAGCATATGTGGACGACGTGGTCATCAAGACTAAACACGTCAATTCATTGGTGGACGATCTCCGCCTCACATTTGACAATCTCCGAACATATTACATACGGCTCAATTCACAAAAATGCGTCTTCGGCGTTCCAGCTAGAAAGCTACTAGGGTTCATTGTCTCCCATAGAGGAATTGAAGCAAGCCCAGCTAAATCTGAGCCTTGTCGCAATTGGCCACACCAACAGACTTAAAGCAGGTCCAAAAGCTAGTAGGGTGCGTGGCGGCTATTAGCCGCTGCATCTCCAGATTAGGAGAAAAAGCATTACCACTTTACAGAGTGCTTAGACGCACTGACAACTTCGAATGGAAGAATTTGGCCACAGCCGGATTAGAGGAAATAAAAACCTTATTAGCAAGCAACCTAATCATAGCCGCCCCAAGTGTTGGCGAGCCTATGTTGCTTTATATCTCCGCAACTGTGATGCCCCGAGACCAATTGCAAATTTCCCCATGCCTTTGTTATCTCGCTGCTTGACCTCGAACCTTGTCCATAAATTCTTTCGTCATTTTCCAAAGCTCCACCAACAATCTCAACATTTTTGGACACTTCCAAAACCTTGTCATAGTTCAAACCATTTGAATTAAATTCAAATGAGTTTGAATTCAACTTCTCGTGTGTGACCATTTCTATTTTTCCAGGATCAACCACATTTTTGCGAGTCCGGGAAAATTATCCGCGTGTCCAATTTCTTCCCCAACATCTCCTTTCTTCTCCTTTTCTTCTATGTTATTTTCTGTTTCTAGAGAATAACAGAGAGGGAGAAGAGAGCCCAGCAGACTAGACAGGCAGGCCCATCTGCGCCTAGGCCCAACCCTAGCGCCTATCTAACCCTAGCCCGATTCCCTCCTCTCGATCCCCTGGTCTCTCCCTCCTTCCCCCGCTCGCGCCGCCAGAGAGGAGCGAGAGCCTCTCGCTCGATCCCGTAGTGCCGCCACCTCACGCCCTCGATCTCCTCTGCCTCTCGTCGCCCTCCGTCGTCAAGCGCCGCCCCCGTCCGGATCTGTCGGGCCCTGCCATGGCCGCGCCTCCCTGCTGCCAAGGCCCCGCCGCCAAGTCCTGCCTGCGTCGTTCTGTCGAGCGCCGGGACGAACGGCAGCAGCTCCTCCTCACCTCGTCCATGTCGACGAAAGCCGTGCCTTGGACCTCTGCACCCTCACCGGAGTGAGCTCGTCCCCGCCGCGCCAAGCCCCTCTTCATCGACCACCCTGCCGGCACCCAAGCGCGTCGCCCGTGCTCCTTCCCCGCTTCAGACGCCTCACCATCCGTCTTTTCGCTGGAACGCGTGCCCGAGTCCGTTCGACTCCGCCGGCCACCGTGACGGCCTCCCCCGCCTTCGCTCGCCATCTCCCACAAGTGCAGGCGTCGGTGAATCCCCACAGCGCCTTCTCCAGCTCGTCGTCGACCTCGCCCCGTCGCTGTCGTTTCACCAGATGCCTTCCCTGCTGCTGGGGACCTCGGATCCACCCGTTTCCCGTCTCCGGCGCTGTTCTAGGCCACCACCATCGCCTCACTGCTGCTGCTGCTGCCCTCTGCTGCTCTCCCTTGAGCGTGCCCGCTTCCTGCCGCTGCTCATGCACCGGCAGTCCTTGCTGCTGCCCACTCGAGGCCCTCGTGTTGCTTCGTTCCGGTGACCATATGGACCGCCAAGTTCGACTACGATCCTCGAGACCATCGTGTTGCACACCAACATGAGTACGACCACGGACGGCTTACCTGCGGATGGATTTCGTCAAGTTCAATGACGACCCATGAAGCACATGGGTACATCAAGTTCCTCTCCGAACATTAACGAATACCATCGCCGAGACCGCAAGTACCACGACAACCCCGAAGGGATTCGGACCCGTCAAGTACCTCTTCGAAAACGAACATGTACCCCTACTTCCAGTACCGTCACGAGAACAACTACTTCCTCTACGAACTCGAACCGCTCGAGAATGCTCCCTTGGAAGGTATAACCCCAAAACGACCGCCCGTGGACGAATGCATATGTTGTATGAAATGCTCGTGGTTGCATCGTGCCCGACGTGTTTCTTGCATGTTCCCCGTTGTCATGCCGTCGTCTCGTGGGAACCCGGTTACCAGGATCACCCCACCTTCTATCGCATGTCACGCTTCTGTCACTTTTCCTTTTGCGCTGGTATCTCCGTGAGCTATCGGAACCAGAATGTTGCTGTGGCACCATTTCCGCTGTCATTGTCGTGGCACCCCTTTCGTTTCCACCACGATGACAAATGCTTCTTAATGCTCTTGTCAACTTTTAATAATAATTGCATAAAACTTGTTCACGTCATCCGCATCATGATAACAACAATTAAAATGTTTAAAATTGCTGTTTGCATTAAATTGTTAAATGCATATGGGGATATACCGGATTTGTTGTTTGTTATACCTGGCCCCATTTAAATTGTTTAGATAGATAATCCCTTTATGTTTCACCTCTTGACATGCTTAACAACATTTAATATTGTTGGGTACATAAACGAGATCGAACTAAAAAACTTGAATGTGGTGTTTCGTCAATATGCAACGGAGTTGCATATTGAGCTCCACTTAATTTGTAGGATTGTTTGTGCATGTTGCCATGCCATGCTTCATTAAACCGGACATGCATCATACTTGATTGTGCATCATGCCATGTTCATGTGTTGGTTGTTTACTATGTTGTTTGCTCCTTTTCCGGTGTTGCTTCTTCGGACTGGTTCCGATAATGTCGTGTGTGTGAGGATCCGTTGGCTACGTTCGTTTGTCTTCTTCATGGACTCGTTCTTCTTCCTTGCGGGATTTCAGGCAAGATGACCATACCCTCGAAATCACTTCTATCTTTGCTTGCTAGATGCTCGCTCTTCTGCTATGGCTATGCTGTGATGCCTACCACTTGCTTATCATGCCTCCTATATTGTTGAACCAAGCCTCTAACCCACCTTGTCCTAGCAAACCGTTGTTTGGCTATGGGACTGCTTTGCTCAGCCCCTCTTATAGCGTTGTTAGTTGCAAGTGAAGATGAAGTTTGTTCCTTGTTGGAACATGGAGATGTTGTTCCTCGTTGGAACATGTTTACTTGTTGGGATATCATAATATCTCTTATTTAATTAATGCATCTATATACTTGGCAAAGGGTGGAAGGCTCGGCCTTATGCCTGGTGTTTTGTTCCACTCTTTCCGCCCTAGTTTTCGTCATATCGGTGTTATGTTCCCGGATTTTGCGTTCCTTACGCGGTTGGGTAATAATGGGAACCCCTTGACAGTTCGCCTTGAATAAAACT
The DNA here is from genome assembly GCF_002162155.2 of Triticum dicoccoides. Taxonomy (NCBI): domain Eukaryota; kingdom Viridiplantae; phylum Streptophyta; class Magnoliopsida; order Poales; family Poaceae; genus Triticum; species Triticum dicoccoides. Next base: position 310,898,277 of record NC_041392.1, on the reverse strand, counting down.
CCTCCAGCAATGCCCAACCTTGGTTTTACCATTTGCCTCACCACCACCTACTTTTCCCTTGGGAGTCGCTCTCTCGAGGGTCATCTTTATTTTAACCCCCCCGGGCCAGTGGTCCTCTGAGTGTTGGTCCGAACTGAGCTGCCTGCGGGCCACCTCGGGGCAACTTGAGGTTTGGTTTTACTCGTAGCTAGTCTCATCTAAGTGTGCCCTGAGAACGAGATATGTGCAGCTCCTATCGGGATTTGTCAGCACATTCAGGCGGTGTTGCTGGACTTGTTTTACCATTGTCGAAATGTCTTGTAACCGGGATTCCGAGTCTGATCGGGCCTTCCCGCTAGAAGGAATATCCTTCGTTGACCATGAGAGCTTGTGATGGGCTAATTTTGGACACTACTGCAGGGATTTGAACTTTTGAAAGTTGTGCCCGCGGTTATGGGCAGATGGGAATTTGTTAATATCCGGTTGTAGAAAACCTGAAGTTGACCTTAATTAAAATACATCAACCGCATGTGTAACCGTGATGGTCTCTTTCCGGCGGAGTCCGGGAAGTGAACACGGTGTTGGAGTTATGCTTGACGTAGGTTGTTCTAGGATCACTTCTTGATCATACTTTTATGACCGTGCTTTGCCTTCTCTTCTCGCTCTCATTTGCGTATGTTAGCCACCATATATGCTAGTCGCTTGCTGCAGCTCCACCTCATACCTTTTACCTTACCCATAAGCTTAAATAGTCTTGATCGCGAGGGTGTGAGATTGTTGAGTCCCTGTGACTCACAGATACTTCCAAAACCAGCTTGCAGGTGTCGATGAGTCCGTGCAGATGACGCAACCAAGCTCAGGAGGAGCTCGATGAAGATCTTGCCCTTTGTGTTGTTTCGTTCTAGTTGATCAGTAGCGGAGCCCAGTTGGGGTCGATCGGGGACCTTATCACATTTGGGGTTCTTCTTTTATTTTGGTTCCGTAGTCGGACCTTGATTGTATCTGTTTGATGTAATGCTTTATTCATGTAGTTGTGTGAAGTGGCGATTGTAAGCCAACTATGTATCCCTTTCCCTTATGTATTACATGGGTTGTGTGAAGATTACCTCACTTGCGACATTGCTTTCAATGCGGTTATGCCTCTAAGTCGTGCTTCGACACATGGGAGATATAGCCGCATCGAGGGCGTTACAGCAAATCACCAAGTAGTGAGCATTGTACCCATCGTCGAATGAGGGGAAGAGGGACATAAATTCCCCATCCAAAATAAGTGTATTATGTACCGGAGGTTCCTACACCATGCAAATCCTAATACCCTCACTACCAAACGATAGCTTACGCAGTCTTTATGGCATCCCGAAAAATCCGACACTATTTCAAAGAGTGTTCGATCAACGTGGCATCCGAAGTACCACTTAACAACATCATAAACAACAGGGACGCCACCGACTTCATAGCTAACTGGGCCATTCCGCTCCATTACAGGAATCAGGAACTTTGTCGTCAGCCATAGCGCAGGGAAAAGGCACGTATGGCGGATGCAAAAGACCTTTGCCGTCAGCCAGCTGACAACAACACGTCCAGCTGAACAGGCTACGACAAAGGCTTCTTTGCCGTCTGCTGGTAGACGGCAATAGTACAAAGGTCTTTGCCGTCCACCAACCGACGGCAAAGAGCCTGGATAGTGCACGTGTCATCTTAGGTCCGTTAAGGGGTTAACGACGTGCATTGTCGTCGGTTGGCGGATGAAGAAGACCTTTGCCAATTTGCCATCTGCCAGCGGACGACAAATAGCACTGAATCATTGCCGTCGGCCAGCGGACGACCAAGCGTGCCACGTGGCAGCACCTGGGGGCTGGCCTATTTGGTGCTGACGACAAATATTAAATGTTCTTTGTCATCCGTTGGCTGACGGAAAGCAACAAAATAGCCAGCCTACTACCCCAGGTTGCACAGGTAGCTGACACGTGGCATGTTTGCCGTCCGCTAGCTGATGGCAAAGCTCGTTGTCGTCCGGCAGCAGATGGCAAAGAGTCTATATAGCCCTTATTTTTCTATTTTTCTTGAATTCATTCAATTTGACAAAATTTCACATATATATACACATATGAAAATACTTTTGGCAAGCATACCAACACATATACATACCAAATCATATCCTTGCCATATGGATATGATCATCCAACACATATACATAGCAAATGGTTTCATCCAACACATATACATAGCCAACATATTCAACAACAAGCATACAATGGTTTCATCCATACATACATATATAGGTAGCAAGTTTGACATTCTTCATCGTACAAATTAAAACAAGAAGGAAGCATAAAGAGAAGAGTAGACTCCATCAATGCAAGCTTCCTCATCTAAAGCTAATCTGCAAATTGGGAAGAAGAAGAAGAAGACTATCTAGAAAAA
>NC_041392.1:310889617-310895525 GCF_002162155.2 Triticum dicoccoides | reverse complement strand
AAGAAGAAGAAGAAGAAGAAGAAGAAGAAGAAGAAGAAGAAGAAGAAGAAGAAGAAGAAGAAGAAGAAGAAGAAGAAGAAGAAGAAGAAGAAGAAGAAGAAGAAGAAGAAGAAGAAGAAGAAGAAGAAGAAGAAGAAGAAGAAGAAGAAGAAGAAGAAGAAGAAGAAGAAGAAGAAGAAGAAGAAGAAGAAGAAGAAGAAGAAGAAGAGGAAGAAGAGGAAGAAAAGGAAGAAAAGGAAGAAGAAGAAGAAGATTTTTGTCTTCTCTTTCTTTTTCTCCTCTACTCTATTTTATCTTCTTCTTCTAACTAAGGTAGGCAAAAATGCCATTTTATTGCTAAGCTAGGTAAAAATGCTAACTGTAGGTCATTTTAGAGCTAAGCTAGGTAAATTGGTCATTTTGGAGCTCACTAAGGTTATTGTGTCATTTTCGAGGAAAGTAAGGTAAGTCTATATCATCTTGGAGGTAACAAAGATTATCATGACATTTTTTAGGAAAGAAAGCTAAGTATAGCTAGCTCATTTTTTGTCTAACTTAGGTAGTTATGCCATTTAGGAGGAAAGTAAGCTAAGTATGCATTTGTTAAGCAAAACAATAGAGAAAACTTACCCTCATCACAACAAATGCGATGAAGATCGCAACTAAGGTAACAATCGATCCAACAGCATAATGGTACCAAGCCTCATTATCAATGGCATATTTTCTAATCTTCTTCAGCTTCAGGCGCATTGCATCCATCTTCAAGCGCATTGCATTCTTCTTCATCTTGTGATCATCGACGACATCGGCAACATACAACTCCAATGTCATCTTCTCTTCTTCAATTCTTTTAATTTCTTTCAAATACTCATTTTATTTTTCAACTAAATTATACTTCTCGACAAGAGGGTCGGTTTCAAATTCCAGTTCACATACCTCCTAGAATAAAATATCTCTATGTCCACTTGATGGCAATAATTGTCATAAATGAGAATTGCAACAAATAGTTATGGAAGAGAATTTACCACATCTGAATCATAAAGCGGGCGAGGGCCGACGGGGATGGACATCAAGACCATGGCACTATCTATAAGAAACAATCATACAAAGTAAGTAAAATTTACAAGTAACTATATAAATCATACAATCATACAAGTCATTATATAAATCAAGTACAACATAAAAAAATTGAATACCTAGTCATAATCTAGTTCAATAAATGCTTCAGGATCAATAAATGCATCACCATCATCACTATCAGTAATGACGTGCTCATCAACATCATTAATAAATGCATCATCACCATGTGGAAGGCCACCTCTATGTAATCTGTCAAGCATTGATAGGTCATCCGCAATAGTAACCTCTTCTAGTTCAGGCTCTTCTTGTTCCGGCTGAGGGTTGAAGTCGGGTTCACTGTCGCTATCTACTTCAATGTTCCGGGGTGAAGTAGAGCGATTCTTGAAACGTTTTTTGGAAAGACATGTTTCTTGGAAGAATTCTCCTTCATATGTGTCCGGGTTAATGTGAGGTGCATAATCATCTTCATTGGGGGGAGGTGGTCTAACACGTGGCGGCACTTCATAAACGACATCCCAACCTTTGAGATTAGGATCACTTTGACAGGATATAGACATCGGGAACATCCAAATGGGTGCTTTGATTGATTTCCACTAGCCCTATATGTTCATGAGTCCTTCTAGTCTCCTTCGGCTGGAGCCAATAACATTTGAAGACTACAATGTTTGGTGGGTTTGCGCCATAGAATTGAAGTTCATAAATTGCTTCAACTGTTCCATAATACTCGGTATCTCCTTCGCCGATAGCAGAGAAACAACAATTTGTCGGATATAGATAGCTCTTTGCCATAGGTACAAAAGTGATACTCATTGATGTCATATTTGTCAAATGAACAGACCTTATAGTCAAAATCGTTAGCGACTTGTCTCAATTCAGCGTCCATAAGCTCTGAATTAGGCTACAAGTTTAATATGAAAGGGATTTTTGCATTAGCCACAAATTAGATGAAGAAATGAAATTGTTAATGGAAATTACCGTTTGTTTGAACCAAGAGATGAAACCGGGATAGTCACGTCCATGCTTTGCCAGAAGCTCATACTCTTCGACGGAATCCTTTTGGATCACCGCTCCATATGAGAATATGGTGACGTATCGCCTGTATAATCTTTATCCGGTAATAAGAGTAGTTCAAAGGAATTAGAAGTTGCAAAACAATGTACCGAGAACTTACTCGATGTACGGCCACACTTCTGTTAGGTTGGTGAAGATATACAACGAAATGATCTGCCATTCTTCAAAATCCAACGTTAAGGATGAATGGGCTGAGGTTGGCTCCATCCTTTTTAGGTTCGTCAGCATTGTACCAAGGCTTCAGATTATGCAAATGACGATGTTTGGCTTTGTAGTGTGCTATCACGAAGTTTGCCGCCTCCTCAGTAATGGATGCCTCAGCCATCGATTCTTCAATCTATGTTTATTTTTACATTTTGCTCGTAGCGTCTTCTGCATCCTCTCAGTGGCGTAGGACCGACAATTTTGCACAGGCACCGCCAATCTTGCCTCGGTTGGGAGATGCAAAGTCAAGTGCTGCATTGGATTAAAGAACCCAGGCGGAAAGATCTTCTCTAACTTGCAGATCAACTCCGGCGCCAACTCTTCCATTTCTTCTAGCAGGCCAGGCGATAGTTCTTTAGCACAGAGAACATGGAAGAAATAGCTCAGCTCTGCCAGTACTAGCCATTCATCCTCAGGGACGAAGCCACGCAACATCACCGGCATTACCCGCTCAATCCATATGTGCCAATCATGACTCTTAAGACCAAATATCTTTAATTTATCAAGACTCGCTCCCCTCTTTAGATTCGTTGCATACCCATCGGGGAACATCAACTGTTGTTGTACCCACAAGATAATTTCCCTCATAGCTGGCCTTCCAGGATTGAACTATGCCTTTGGCTTCGTCCAGTTATGCTTTCCTTTCGGTTCTTTCGTGTTTTGTAATGGCCTATCACATAGCGCCTCCAGATCGACTCTAGCCTTAGTACTATCCTTTCACTTCCCCATCTATGCCGAACAATGTACCAAAAAGTGCCTCGGTGATATTCTTCTTAGTGTGAATCACGTCGATGTTGTGTGGGCAAAGGAGGTCTTTGAAGTAAGGCATATCCCACAAGCATGTCTTGTGAGTCTAGGCATGTTTTGAATTATACCCCTTGAATTACCCTAGACACTCTGGATCTGGCTCAAGAGCGTTTAACTGATCTAGTGTCTCTTGGCCTTTCAACGTAGGTGGTGCAGAGTTTTTGACAACTCTACCTCTGATGAAGTTCTTCTTGTCTTTCCCGAACTTATGGCGAGGATCTAGGAACTGTCTATGCATGTCGAAGCAAGAAAACTTGTGACCGGCCTAAAGCCAACGAAACTCAAGAGCTAACTTGCATGTGGGGTACGGGAACCTTCCATGCACACACCAGCCAACGAATAGCGCATACGCCGACAAGTCATGCATCGATTACATGTGCCAGACACACATTATGAAGTTCCATTTGCTAAAGGAGTCGTATGTCTTGAGCCCAGTATCCCAGGCTTCTTGCTATTTGTCCTTCAGCGGTTGCATGTACACATTCATATTCTTTCCCGGATAGTTGGGCCCTGGAATTATCAACGTCAGGAAAATGTTCTTTCTTTGCATAATCTGTCCGGAGGAGATTGAGTGGAAAGACAAAGACTGGCCAACAACTGTATTTGCCTGCCGTCAGACCAAACACACTGAACCCATCCGTGCTGATGTCGACTCGAGGATGCCTCGAATCTGCCGCTTTATCATTATTTAATGCATCGAAGCTCTTCCATGCTTCACCATCCGATGTGTGCACCATCATCAGCTTCCCATCTGCATCTAGTTGGGTTCTTTTGCTCGTTTTGTGCCATGTCATCTGTCTTGTCGTCTCTTTGACCATGAAAATACATTGAAGTCTTGGTACGATTGGCATATACCGAAGAACATTAACGGGGATTTTGGTCTGCGTCTTCTCACCCGTACCGTTGTCTACCACAAACTGAAACCTAAATAAGGCACATCCTTTCTCACATGCATGTATCTTCTCATAGGGCATCTTAAGAGCATGGAGGATTTTGTCTGACTGGTACAGGTTTGTAGGTAGTACATGGCCTTTGGGTAGAAAACGTCCAAATATTGTCATAATTGCGTCATAGCATTCTCTGCCCAAGTTGAATTGAGCCTTCAGAGCCATTATTTGTGAGATGGCATCCAGCTGACAAAGCTCGGTGTGCTCGTGGAGAGGACGTTTTGAAGACTCCAACATTTCATTGAAGGCCTTTGCAGATTCCTCCATCTCATCATCCGAGTCCGGAGCATCATCAAAGTCTTGCACCATGTCTTGCATCCCGGTACCATGCTCGTCGGTGCGACGACAAAGCACCTCAGATCTAGCACATTGGACAGACTCACCATGAAATTTCCACACCGTATAATCTAGCGTAAAACCCCACTTCTGCAGGTGTTTTCCCATTTCATCCTCTGTCCTCTTGTGCCAATTGTTGCACCCGGTGCAGGGGCACCATGTTGTCCTCTGGCCATTTGGAAATGCGGCTCTCAGAAACCCCTTGGTTTCTGTTATCCATTCAATGGTCATTTCTTTCTGACTAGTGTGGCCGGTGTACATCCACGCATGATCAGTCATCTTGCCTAGCTACTGGACACATAAGAAATATATATATATATATATATATATATATATATATATATACATATATATATATATATATGTATGTATATGTATAAATCAGCATGTATATATTCATCAGTTAATGGAGTTTGTCACTTTTATTACGTCCATGCAACCTAGATGCTAATAAGTAAAGATAGGTCCTAATCCCACCCGAGTATGTGTAGATTGGGTTCATTTTCCCATGCTCTGCTCCGGATCCGATGCAAAATTTCGGTAGCACCTCCCCGCTGTTCTCCTGATACACGTCTCGGCAATAAGAAGAGAGGATGTGTACCCAGAGAACAACAGGGAGGCACTGACGAAATTCTACATCGGATCCGAAGCAGAGCATATGATAAAATGAACCCAATCTACACATACCCGGGCTGTCCATCGATAACGTTGGACAATTCGAAAGAATAACGGTTATAAATATCCAAATGCATGCATATTTATAGATGTAACCCTTTTGAACGGGAGACGCATAGTGGTCACGCATACTAATGATTGAAGACACCTATAGCTAGCATGTTTCATCGGCGCGAAGACCGGAACAGAGCAAATCAAGGGGGGATATGTCATTTGTGCTAACCCACGAACATAGGGGCGGAGCTCGTCAAACACTAGACCCTCGCATCGACGAAAAAATTGCACATTCAAATCGAAATATGAGTTTCATAGCAATATTGTTTTTTTCGTCAACCTAACTAAATATTTACAACAGGACGAGCGGGTTAGGGGTTCCTCGGCATCGATAGAACCATAAATAGAAAGTATCATCGGTGCAAGATACATGAGGCGCTCGGCGTTGAACACCAGATCCACGTCCCACAAGTGCCGCCGGTGCCCGGCGTCCCGCAACAATAGTTCTGGTGGCCGATGACAATCGAACACCTTGGCAAATTTGTCTAGCAGCCTCTACGATGAGGATTAAAGCCAAGTTTTGAAATTTCAAACAACCAAACCGACTTGAGTCAGTTTGGGTGTTTCAAGTTTCAACACTTAGCTTTCAATCGTTGAGGGAGTCCTCGACTAAGGGGTCCTCGGGTGTCCGGCGTGTTATCATGGGCCAGACTGATGGGCTGTGAAGACATGAAGGCCGAAGACTGTACCTGTGTCCAGATTGGACTCTCCTTGGCGTGGAAGGCAAGCTTGGTGACCGACTATGAAGATTCCTT
>NC_041392.1:310888050-310889483 GCF_002162155.2 Triticum dicoccoides | reverse complement strand
TCTATATAAACCGGAGGGGTTAGTCCGGAAAGGATATACTCATTACCATAGTCATAGAGTCTAGGATTCTAGGGTTTAGCCATTACGATCTCGTGGTAGATCAACTCTTGTAACACTCATATTCATCAAGATTAATCAAGCAGGACGTAGGGTATTACCTCCATAGAGAAGGCCCGAACCTGCGTAAACATCGTGTCCCCCGTCTCCTGTTACCATCGAGTCTAGACGCACAATTCGGGACCCCCTACCCGAGATCCGCTGGTTTTGACACCGACAATCGTGATCTCAGAGGCTGCCAGACAAATTCACGATGGTGTTTGACTACCATCGACGCCGAGAACTTTTGATGCGGGACGCATGACCCTATGTCACTTGTGGGACGTGGATGTAGTATTCGACACCGACGGCCACATGTATCTCGCACTGACGATACTTGCTATTTAGGGTACCATCGACACCGAGGAACCCCCTAACCCGCTCGTCCCCAGGTAAACTAAATTAGCATGCATTCAATAAGCAAAACTACATCATCTCTTGCGTCCGTACATCGTTGAATATTATCAATAATACATCTCGAATAGTATCATACATATAGCATAGCTAATACAGCTAGAACCGTAGCGAATGACGGGTACCGGCGTGGGCGGTGGACACCCAAAGAGAAGGAACCATCACATGATCATAACTCCAGTAGGATCCCTGAAGAACATGAAAGGTATTGTCGAACCTGCCCTCCAATGCAACCATGCAGCGACGGACGTGCTCATCCTCCTCACTGACACAGTGATGTACCACCTCCGCGGTGCCAAAAGCCTCGGCACCGTCACTAGCACACGCGACCGCCACCAAACAAGGTTCGGGTCAACGACGGGCTGGCACCTCAACAAGTTGTACCCCCGGATGGTAGAACCTCCCAGTACCAACACAGCGGAGCCCAGTCTCGGACCTGGCCCCTCTGATCAAGCAGGCCTCCTCCGCCGAGTCGATGATGAGGATGCGGGATAGGCATCGTCGACGTCAATGCAGGAATAAATGCTTGAACTAAAAAATAACAACAAATTTCACATGTTCAAAATAAACCAGAAACTTAACCTAACCTAAACTAAACTAAACCTAAACTAAACCTAAACTAAACCAGAAACTTAACCTAAACTAAACTAAACCTAAAGTAAACTAACTAAACTAAACAAAACCTAAACTAAATTATACTAAACCTAATTAAACTAAATCTAAGAAAAGGGAAAAAAAAGGTCTCACCTTGGAGTGGCCGGGGCGGAGCGGTCGGGGTGGCAAGGTGGCGCAATGGGACGAGCCAGTGGGGCAGGCCAGCGCGGAGGGGTGGGGCGGCCGGCGCGGCCTGTCGGGCTGGCCGGGGCAGTGAGGAGGCCCGGGCCGGCGCGGACAGGACGGGGCAGCCGGGGCAGCGAGGCGGC
>NC_041392.1:310879924-310887648 GCF_002162155.2 Triticum dicoccoides | reverse complement strand
GGCCCGGGGCGGCGCAGCAAGGGGGGCGGCCGGGGCGGGGCGGCGGCGCGAGGTTGGGATGAGGGGAGGGAGAGAGAGGGGTAGGGCGCGAGGGCGTTTTGTTACATATATGGCACACCTCTTTGTCGTCTGTTAGCTGGCGGCAAAGAGCCTAGCTAACGGACGTTAGTTTGTCACTTTCTTTGCCGTCTGCTAGCGGACAACAAAGTTTCTTTGCCATCAGCTAGCAGACGACAAAGAAAGTGGCCGTTAGCTGCCTCTCGGTAGCGGCCCACCCTGCCTCTTTGTCGTCCGCTAGTGGACGGCAAACACTTTCTTTGCCGTCATCTTCTTCTTTACCATTAGTTTTCTACAAGCTGAGGTCGATGGTGGATGAACAATAGCCTATGTAGGCTGGAGGGGGTCTACGGTGGAGATGAACAGTATCCCATGGAGTCCCGTTTTGCGGTACGCCACACCCCTCCCAATGAACATGACCCCCGTTTCGACCGTAGCGCTCCAACACAAGTCCGTTTTCTCCGTTTTGCGGTACGCCACACCCCTCTCGATCAACAGGACCCCGTTTTGACCGTAGGAGGTCCGTTTCCTCCATTTTGCGGTACGCCAGACCCCCTCCCGATGAACAGGATCCCGTTTCGAACGTGGTTGGTCGAACACAAGGCCGTTTCCTTCGTTCTGTGGTATGCCAGGCCTCGTTTCCATCGGCTGTTCCGTCCAAGTCCTCCTGATGAACACGACGACGCTTTCCATTCCGACCCAGCCGATTGGCTCCCCATGAACATGACGACGACACTGTTTCTCCGTTCCAACCCAACCATGTACACGAACCCTGGTCGTATGTATGCGCGAGTAGGCGTTCGAGACCCTGCCCGTATGTACGTACGTGGCCGTATTTTCTTTCTTGCAGACTGGCCGATGTATGTACGTGTACATGCTACGTGAGTGCCTCTACTACGACATGTTCGCGCCTCTACATGGACCAGTATGTACGTACACGTTCGCGACCAGAATGACAACGCTATGTATGCTTCGACCAGGTGGGTCCCGACTATCAGGCACTTCCTTGGGTGCGAAGATGTAGCTAGTGGGTCACAGCAGTCAGGGGGGCGAATTGTTTTTTTTTGCCCGGATGCACTTCCTTGCGTGCGAAGATGTAGCTGGTGGGTCCCAGCAGTCAGGTGGAAAAGTTTTTTTGAGAAATACGGTGGCCCGTCCGGTGGGTCCCCGCTGTCAGGTGGAGGAATAATTATTTTGCGCGTAATAAGGAGGCACTTCCTTGCAACTGTCGTGAACCCAGCTGTCAGCCTCTCCACGTACATTACTCTTCCAATGGAAGTCGGTCGTTGACCACATTGACCACGCCGCGCCAAGAGCACCACGGCGGTGGACGGCGGCGAGGCCTAGGAAGGGGACGACGCGGAGCCGGGGAAGACGCGGCAGTGGATACCCACGCGGAGAGGAGTACGAGGGTTCACTAGTTCGGCTGCGGTGTGAGGCTGCTGTCACCGCAGAATAACAGGGGGTGTGGGTGAGTGGAGGCGGTGATGCCTCCGCGGCAGCACAGCCGGCCATGGGAGGCAGGAGCAGGCGGCACGACCGGCGCTGCTTTGGGCGACTGGAGCAAGAAGACCAGAGGTTGAAGTAGCACGATGGCCGTTGGATGGACATCATACAGTCACTGCAGCTAGAATCATTTATATTGACTAAGTTGACAAAGCCCTTGGTACGCGTCAACATAGTAGGCCCACAGATCAGCTTCCAAAATGGTGTGCCCCAGATGTCAGGGGGAGGAATAATTTTTTGGGCGAGTGAAGCTAGAATATCCGAGATTGAAGAAGAAGCACGGCATCCGTTGGATGGACATCCAACGGCCACTGCTGCTAGAACCGTGTGTTGACTATAAGTTGACAAAGCCTTGCATACGCGTCAACTCTCTTTTTTTAGGGGACGCGTCAACTTAGTAAGGCCACAAGTGTGTGGCAGAGAACTTATAGCCCATTTGAGATTTGTAAGAATGTGAAGCCAATTTTTGAATTCTAATGGAATTTATTACAGCCCATCTAAAGTTTGTTAAAAGTACAACCCATTTCAACCAACTGTTCAAAACAGAATTCAATAAAATTTCCCACATTTTGATGGGATCCGAAATAATTTTGTCCCAAAATTTCTAGTCAGATTAAATACAATTTCAATATAGATTTATATTATGTAAAAATCCAACAAAACATTGTGCTCGCAACAATTAATGAAATTAAAATTTTCAATATCCAAAAATAATATTTTATAAAGTAATTACATGTTTGGTGCATTTTTTTATAGTTACTGCCCAGTTTTTATAATTACATCCCATTTATTATATATTAAAGCCCATTTTCTTGTTAAGCCTAATGCATCCCTCCTAGGAAAGATTTGCAGCCCAGCGGGGCGAAGAATAACAACTTGATCTTGCCTCGGTATTCCTAAAAAAGTATAGCTGGGGTAGCCATTTTCAGCTTGAAAAAAACTAATATCTGGGCTGGATATCTGGCCTGGGCTAGACGGGCCACATCCCGCCCAGTTAATACCAGCAGTGATGTTTTCGTTGTTTTTCAGAGGAAAAAAATTAATATCTGGGCTAAACATCCCTCAAGAAAAACTCTGCAGTGCTCACACCTCAAAAACACAAATACTGCTCGAGCTGCTTGGTCCCAACTGTCGGCCGCTTCTTGTGCAATTCCCTCATTTATTGACTACATAGATTGACAATGGTGTGGGACTGTGATGTCAAGAAACCAGGAGGAAGCAAAAAAATTATAGTTTTATACACTAATAAGGAGGCACTTGCGCACATGCGACTATGCCCTGGTGGGTCCCCACTGTCATCCTCTCCAAGTAAAGTCATTTCCACATCCTCATGTCCGTTGACCATGTTGACAACGCGAGACGGCGGCGCCACGACGAGTGCAACAACTCGAAGGACGGCGGAGAGGGCCTCGCGGGCCCTACGGATGGTCTGATACAGCGCCCGCTGCTCATTCGGGAAGCCAGGATCATAGGGCCACATGTCTGCGACGGCATTGTCGTTCGCTTGTTCACCGATGCTTGTTGAGGAGACGGAGGTTGCAGCACAGGTCCTCCTGCGCTGGTAGCTCTTCCACCATTAGGGTGTCGAAGTGCGGTCGCACCTGCTCTATGGTGAACACGGCATGAACCAGCTTGGACAATGGCGCCGGCTCCTGGTCGAAAGCTACGTCCATCGTCTGATTGTTGTCGCTCAGCTCGGTGAGCTAGCTGGCGAGCCAGCATGTCTGGCTGCTGGACTGACCTGCTGCCAAGCACGAGTCTGACTGCCCTGGCCCACCCAGACCGCCTCCCTCGCCCACGCGCGCTTTCTGCCCGAAACAGTCAGCACCGCCCGCCCCGCTTCCCGGTGCAGGCAATTGCTCCACCTTCAAACGACACAAGTGACATCCGTCCTTTTGCCGCCCACATTAATGATACGCGGTTGCCGAGGCGGCTACTCCGGCGCCACACGTTCGTCCCTCCGCCGCCCACCATTGCTATATAAACTGCTGCGCCGGCCATAGCCGCAGTCATCCGCATCCGTTCCCTTTCTCCTGTCCACACCACTATTGTCCACCATGGCTTCCTCGCGCTCCAGCGCTCTTCGGGACGGGCGGACGACAGACCACAAGGAGATGGCAGCCATTGCTGCCGACTGGCTGGCCGGCAGGTAGCCAGAGGACGACGACGTCCCAATGGAGAACATGGTAGTCGACGATCCGGCGCCAACCCCCTCCTCCGCGCCATCCTCGCCGGTGCATTGCACCATGACCATCGGCGAGGCCCGTGCCCAATATATGGACACAGTGAGGCAGAAGCGTGAGCGGCAGTTCCGGGAGGCGCAGGTCGATGCCGCCTACAACCACCATCTCCTCCGGTAGCACCTGCAGGCGGAGGAGCAGATCACCGCGGAGTGGGCGGAGCAGGAGGCGATGATCGACTTGTACCGCTCCACCCGCGAGGTCCGCCTCGAACGCTGGCGGTACCGCATGTGGGTGGCGGAGGTTACGGCCACCTACAAAGAGGGCGATGAAGTGGGGGAGGCATTGTTTGGCGAGACCGAGGACGAGGCAGAGGACAATGCTGGCTCCGACGAGTCCCCGCTCCGCTGGCGTCAATGAGGCCCTGCTCCGCCGAGGCCCCGCAGCGCCAGCAATGAGGCAGAGGACACCGCCGGCTCCACCGAGGCCCCGCCCCGCTCCACTAAGGCGCCGCCCGCCGGGAACGAGATAGAGGACATCGCCGGCTCCGCCAAGGCCCCGCCCCGCTGCCAACGAGGCCGCGCCACACAAAAACGAGGAAGAGTAGAACATGGTGGGTCGCCGCCGCTCGGGTCCAAGTAAGGCCACCGCTGCTACCCTCTGGTTGCTAGCACTGAGTTGTACATCATGGAGCAATTCTATGACTACATGACGATTGAAGAGCGCTCCGTGGTTGAGCAATCTCATGAGATACATTCATTTGCTAGAGAACTTGAGCCCAGATGCAGGTGGGTAGCTTCGGTTAATTAATTATACCTCCAGCGCACCCCTTTTTAGTTGAAGAATGTATGAAATGTAATGAAATCCGGCAAGTTTATATGAAATCCGACCGTGTATGAATGAATTTATTTCGATTAGTTTGAATTCTTGTATCACTGACATTGGATGAACATGCAAAACAATATGTACTAGCATTATTCCCAGGGTGATCACCTCGTTTGCAGCAGTTTCACATGTACTCCCTCCGGTCCTTTCTAGTCTGCATACATGTTTTGTCTACAGTAAAAGTATCTCTACTTTGACCAATCTTATAGAAAAAAGTATGCAATTTCACAATGTGCGAAGTAAAAAGGAACAGAAGGAGTACAAAGAGTTTGAGCAGCTTTTTAGCGTTCCTATAAATTGCAATCAAACACACAAGCCTGGCAATTCAAAGAGAACATTCAAAACAATCGATGATTATGCATCTCAGCGATTCACATGTTAGAGCCAATATTTACTTCACAACTAAAGAATAAAGAAAAAATGGATCGACGCTGCTGACAACAAAGCGCGTCCCATTCGAAAATATCAAACGCATGTCTTTTTGCTAAAATTAATGAGAAAAATTTGACGAGGTTGTCCCATTCCAAAATATCAAATGCCTACGATTGTGGAATGGGCAGGGTTTGCCATCAGTTTGGACATTGACATGGCACCTCGTGCTAAATAAACTAGTTGTTCTTCTTGTGCAGTTCCACCAAAATCAACCAAATTCGCTCGGCACCTCCTTTCTTGTGGTGGAAATGAATGATTCGATGTATTCATTAACATTTTGTGCAGTTCCCATTGAAATCAAGCTAAGCACCCTGTTTGCACAAATACAAAAAAGTGATTAGTATAAAGCAATCTGTACTATGAATTGACAGTTTAAACAGGCACCTACATGGTCCATGTAGAGCACACTTCTAGAAAAATGGAACTCACCAGAA
Source organism: Triticum dicoccoides (assembly GCF_002162155.2). Lineage (NCBI taxonomy): Eukaryota > Viridiplantae > Streptophyta > Magnoliopsida > Poales > Poaceae > Triticum > Triticum dicoccoides. The sequence goes on along the minus strand of NC_041392.1, from coordinate 310,882,154 downwards.
AGAATCCTAGAACAACTTTGTACTAGTGCATCACAGCAAGAAAATGGAGATTTGTCAGTCCTTCTGAGCTGAAGTTAGTTTGGTCTTGTGGGGGGTAATGTAACCATCCTTCAACTCCTCCTTCTGATGAGAAGATAGACATGGTTTATTCATCCTGGCATAATCAGAACTAGTCACTTCACATACTCCATATTCTTCTTCAGAGGAGGATGATCATGTTGTGCAAAGACAAGAGGACAACTAAATTCTAGCATCCCTGTTTGCTCAAAAAAGGAAAGGAAATATTTAAAACAGCACAGATGAAGCATTTCTCAAGGATAGTACCACTTTTTGATGACAGTATCTAAACAGTAGCACAACACCAATAGAGATGACAAAGCTCAATCATATGGATGAAATCAGTGGGCGAGTACCAACCATTGTCAGGAGGCTTATTGTGTAGAGCATACAGATGAAGCACTTCTCCGGAACCATCTGTTGCTATCCACTGTGGTGGACATGCTTACTATATACTCCTCGATTAGTTTAATGTTTCCAACATCTTCTTGTGCAGTTCCACTAAAATATATGGTATCTTCAAAGAAGATCCTTGTTTGCACAAGTAGAGATAATTACGTATTACATTAAGAGTGGCATCAAATCAATGGAAAAACAATTGCTCGTTCCAACCATAGCAATAAATTAAGATGCAAAACTATAGCATTACTTGTGTCATCAAAGTTCCAGTGCTTCATTATAGCACCGGGAGTTGATTTTTGTTTTTCTTCTGCTTGTTCTTCCCCTTCATCACTTGGCTCAATAACAGACAAGCTTCGCCTTCAATGTAAGATTTGGCATGTCAATTAGGTTGCACAAGTATAGCACTAAACAATGACATTAATTTTCTGATGAAAGTGGCGAAATACAGGCCAACAGTTGTGAAATATCCTTATCTTACCTCAATGGGATATTACAGTGCACATACAGATTGGAAGTCTTGTCTCCATTTCTGCAGTTCACTAAAATCAAGCAACATTATCGTACAAGTAGCACAACATATGAAAGCACACTACAGAATCATGTGAAAGAAGGCTAGTACTGACCTCTCATGACGCGGAATTCAAACAACTCACAAGAAGAAGATCTGAACCAAATTTGCCAACACAGATAGGAAGTAAGATCTCCTCTTGTGCAGTTCCACTAAGATCAAGCAATCAAGCAATGTTGTGGGTGTGACATTTTGGTTGAACTGCACAAAACACTCTTAAAACAAAAGTGTTTTGTGCAGTGCAACAAAAGGTCACAATGGCAATGAGGTGAAGTAGATAACCCTGTTTACATAGAGGTGCAAAGGAAACAACTAGTGGTCAATAACGGTGGATGACACAGAAGCCAACAAAAAGAAGCATCTACCTTATCTAAATGGGAAAGAAAGCAAGACAGTAGCATTTCTCAAACGGTGGCATTGATTAATATTAACAGAGAGATTATATTAACAATAAAATTCATTAAACATGTAATTTGCTTTTAACTGTGGCATTGCATCAATTTTCCAGCGGCATTATTAGAGCGTGTTTGTTTACAGGGACATTTTGGTGGAGGGACTAAAAAACTCTGTGTCAGTCCCATCTAAACCAAACAGGAGGGACTTTTAGGGACTAAAAGTGGGCATTTTGGACAAAAGAAAGAAGACCCCGAGGGAGAGTCTTTTGGGGACTTTTTCCAACAATTGCCCTTGCCATGCATCGCACCTTGTCTCTATTAGTTCATTACTAGGGGTAACATGGTCTTTTAGCATGTCATTTAATAACCTCTAGTCCATGTTTAGTCCCTGGGACCAAGCAGGTAGGGACTAGGGAGTTTTTAACCAAACAGGGCCTTAGATTAATAATAGCTAAAGAGTTGCACGGGACAGTGGACGCACCAGCACCATGTGCATCTACCGATGTACTGGGGTGATGCACAGTCTGTTGCAACAAAGAACAAACAACCAAGGAGCATATTTGTGTTGGTCCCAATTTTGTTATCTTTAGACACCTTTCCCTATGTGAGTGCAGCAAATCTAGTCCTGCTCAAACTCTACAGCCTTGTCCCCCAACACAAAAGATCAGTTCATTATAGATGTGCGTACTGCGTTTGTCATTGTTTTCCCTTTTTGACCAACATAGGTGCTGGATAGCCAGTCTGTACTTGTACTCCCCCCCCCCCCTTCCTTTCCTCTTTGAACCACGTCCTAGATTTATGCTATACA
>NC_041392.1:310851947-310879730 GCF_002162155.2 Triticum dicoccoides | reverse complement strand
ATGCTATACAACTTTCCCCACTACTTTCCCCCATTCCGTTCCTCTTTGAACCACGTCTTAGATTTATGCGATAAAACTTTTCCCACTACTTTCCCCCTTCCTTTCCTTTTTGAACCATGTCCTAGATTCATGCTATACAACTTATCCCACTACTTTCCCCCATTCCTTTCCTCTCTGAACCACGTCCAAGATTCATGATATTCAACTTTCCCCACTACTTTACTGTTTGATCCAACACCTAGATTTGAGTGTAGATGTGGAAAAAGCCCACATGCAGCTACAGCAATGCATGTGGAATAAGTAAATTATACCTTAAGGTTCTTGGGGTGTGGTTCGGTGGGCGACCAGAGGCCGTTTGTCCCACACTATGTACGGCGGCAAAGAAGAAGGGGTCGGAGGCCCTCCCGCGCCACCGCTGGTTGAAAGTGAACAGCTGCGCCGGTAGTGGATTCCCTCCCCCGCCGACGGAGACAGCGTTAAGCCTCCTTCCCTTCCCGGTGGACGGATCCTACCGGCTCTTTGACCAGCAGTGAGGGGAGAGAGAGAGGCCAATGAAGTCTTGTTTAGATCTAGAGAGGGTGAGAGAGTGTGAAGAGAGCAACTACAAGCAGACCAGCAGTGAGGGGAGACAGAGGCCAACGAAGTCTTGTTTAGATCTGGAGAGGGTGAGAGAGTGTGAAGAGAGCAACTACAAGCAGACCAGCAGTGAGGGAGAGAGAGAGAGAGAGGCCAACGAAGTCTTGTTTAGATCTGGAGAGGGTGAGAGAGTGTGAAGAGAGCAACTACAAGCGTTGAGGCTCCATTGTATATATATACTGAGAGAGTGTGTGAGGAGTGCAAACCCTAGAAAACGAGCACCGAGGCTGCAGCTGATCATAGAGCTCCGTATCCATCCATTTTGAGCAGCCAAAGAATCCTCCTGGCACGAATTATGCTCAAGTGTAGTTATCGAACCCGAGACCTCAAGTTTGATGAGCGAACAGGCTAACCAGCTATACAACCCTCCTGTTATGTTCAATGAGACGAAAATAACCTTTTATACATTCCTGCATTCGTGTGACAAGCATGCCGTGTTTTTTTGTGTGGGAGTCATTGGGATTTAAATCATAATTGTGTCATGTGGCTTTGGTGGTACGACTATCCATAGTGGTGCAGAAATAATGCAGCCTTAGTCACCTTACCTCTCTCCACATAGTACGTTGGGTCCCACCAGTCAGAGGGTGAAACAAACAAATTAATAAGAAAAATTAAAAGCGCCAGCGGTGTATCTTACCTCACACATCTCGCTACTGCTCGGGAACACTGTCCAATTGATCCCTCTGTTCGCTCACGTACTATTTTAAGTGAAACCTTATTATAACATGCACACAATTTTGGGCACTTGTTTTCGACCTAAGTCAGTGTGCCACCGTATCTTGTACGACTCCCTCCGTCTAGGTGTAATAAGTCACGTTAGAAGGTGCAGCGGGACCAAGGTGCAAGCAGATTGGAGGAGAAGGAGAAACTTGACCGGTCATTCCTCCAATCAAAGCCCTGATTTCTGTCTCTAAACGCAACAATTAAGGATGAGGCTTGCCTGCTCCCGCGGCCTGCTCCCATATGTGCTCCCGCATCACTTGTTTTTTATCTAACGGCTGCTTCCCGCTTTCCTCTCCCTGTCCCTTTTTTATAGGAAAGAAAAACTAATAATTCCCGTATTTCCCTATCCCCTCCATACACAAGTCTTGACTCTAACAAATCATACGGAACCCATGCAATCCCAGCGGTGAAGTGAGGATACACCTCGGCGGCAAAGTGAACCATCAAAATACAGGGCATTCGTTGGGCTCATCCCACCACCGCGGCGACAGTGGCGGCCAGCGGGGAATGCTTGTTCTCGACCAGGGCCTTCGGCACGAGCGGGAGCAGCAGCCTGACGTCATATGGTTAGGGCATTTCCTCCACAACGTCCGCCTCGCCACCGACGTCCCTGAGAACGGGCATCGCCTGCTGCTCATCAACATGATATTTAACCAATTATGCACTGCCACAAGGCGTCGTGGGTGTTTGTCAACTCCTTCGAGCCATAGAATGACATGGTTGATATGCTCTCGGGAGTCACACCATGGCTCATCCCCGTGGGTCTGCTCGTCAAGCTCGAGAAGGAGGCCTCCACCCGTGGTGGCATGATGAAGGCGGCGGACGACTGCCTCATATGGTTGGATGCTCAGGAGCTGCGCTCCATGGTTTAGGCATCGCTCGACAGTGTCATTGTGCTGCACGTGGAGGATCTGGCCGAGATGGCTCACGGGCTCGTGTCAATTGGTCGCCCTTGCATGTTTGTAGTGCACTGGTGCCGTCGGACATCAGCACGTATGCTACTTCGTCGGACATGGCATGTTGGTGTTGTGGAGACCGAGGGACCTTGTGCTTGCGCCTGTCGAGCACAGCCATAGAGCAACCGTAACGTCGCGTGCACCGGCGGTGATGCAACGGCTTGCTGAGACTATGGTCCTGTCGAGCGAGGCCATAGTGCACCGTCGCTTGCACTGGCAGTGGTGCAACAGCTTGCCGTGACTATGGTGAACTCTTCTGTTTGTGCCAAGTTGGGAGATCTGCATGCATGCACGGGCTCCGTCCTGCATACATGCGGGAAAGACACGGAAATACAGGACTGTTTGCATTTTTTGTTATGGAGAAAAGGATATGGGAGAGGAAAGGCTGTTGCATGGAAAATTAGTATTAGGGAGCATCGATGGGAGCACGGGTCGGGAGCAGGCAAGCCTCGTCTCCAAACAACTAAGAGATGTCGTTTTAGCTACCATGCAGGGCCACGTATTAACTCGCATGCAAGCCGACTTTGATTTCTTGACTGATCAACGCGTAGTTGCGCTCCATGCATTGGGTTTCCGGGGGAGATAACAAGGCAGAGTAAGGAGCGTTTGGTTACATTGCTTAGGTTGGTCATAGTGGTTAGTAACTTGGACTAGTAACATGCATATGTTACTAGTCTATGTTACTACTACGTGAAGTTTGCCGTCGGAAGCGAGCCGGTCTGGCTCTCCTGAGCTAGCAAGGTTTTTCTAGCCCGACCAAGCTAGCTGGCCCACAAAAGCTAACATATTTTAACAATTCCAAACACCTAACCTTTCCCGGCTATGCTATAAGCTGTTCTTGCTAAGGATCCAAACGCTCCCTAAGTAACAACGCTCGCTAGCAACGAGGCTAGGAGGGGATTGAGATGCGAAGTTAATGGATGACGCCTAAACATTTTGGGAATATTTGATTTCCATAAGATGACTTAACACCTAGACGGAGGGAGTACTACTCCTCAGTCTAGGTTTGATGAAATATTCATCACCTCTTCGCTTCTTGTACGTACTCCATTTGTATCTCACTTCCTATGGCTTCGCACTCGTACGATTTTCCTATTCTATGAACCTGTGTGTGTGTGTGTCTGTTTAACAGCATGTGTGTCTTAGAGAGAGCGACAGATCGACCTACTCCTATAGAGAGATGGTGTGTAGTGTATGATTTTAGCCGCGAGAGTCGGTTCATCCTCTCATTTTCGGGCGTCCGATAGGGACAGGCAGACAGCTGCCACGCCTGCTCCTGACCAGCCTGGCCCACCCAAAGCCCCTCCATCGCCCGTGCGCGCTTCCCGCCCGAAACGCTCAGCGTGGCTCCATAGAATCGGTGTCGCATTCATGCCCGGGCAGAGTGGACGCGACCTCTCACTGGCGCCTGCGTTGAAGGGAGAAGCGGATTCAAGAGTGATGGTTGCTTCGTCCGTCCAACTTACTGCTGGGTCTATGTGATTTGACGGCTCATTGGTCATTATTACTGAGGTGGTAGGACTGCTGGATGTCCCACGCTTTCGGTGAAAGGTTGTACTACTAGATTACAATTTTCTCCATTCTAACAGCGGAGGAGTGCAAGAGCAGTGAAAACATGCAGGCTCAGTGATTACATGGCCCACCTCACACTATCACCATATTTTCTGGACACCGTGTGACACCTAACTCTTTACATAGTACTCCCTCCGTTCCTAAATATAAGTCTTTGTAGAAATTCCACTAGGCAGACTACATACGGAACAAAATGAATGAATCTACACTTAAAATGCATCTATATACATCCGTATGTGGTTCATGGTGAAATCTCTACAAAGATTATATTTAGGAACAGAGGAAGTACTAGTATAGTATGTACTGTAATTTATCAGCGAGATAGTACAATGCTATGAAGCTTCCAGCTTCTGTTACATGTATCTTGTGTCCAAGGTTGCCCGTTGCAACATTTCATCAAATACAAAGGAGACTAACATGCATGCTATTGCATCTCAATGATTGACAGATCATAGCAAATATGCACTCCCTCCGTTCCAAAATAAGTGTCTCAACTTTATGCAGGGGGTGTTTGTTTCTAGGGACTTTTTAGTGTAGGGACTAGAAAAATTCCCTCCTAGAGACTTTTTAACCAAACGGGGGGGACTACTAGAGACTAAAATTTGCTTTTCGGGACTTAATGAAGAAGACTCTCAAGGTGAGTCTTTTTTGGGACTTTTCCAACAATGCCCCTCCCTGCACCCATTGCCCCGCAGCCCCATGGTGTTGTTTGGTTGTTATTTTTCTGTATACTGGGGGTAACATGGTCATTCAGTAACCTCTAGGGAGGGACTAGGGACTTTTTAGTCCCTAAAAACAAACATGGAGGGACTTTTTAAGGAGTAGGAACTTTTTAGTTGGGACTAGAAAAAGTCCTAGGACTTATGAACCAAACATGGCCTCAATATGGACTACATACGGAGCAAAATGAGTGAATCTACACTCTAAAATACATCTATATACATCAGTGTTTGGAGTATGTACTAGTAGTTCATATTGAAATCTACTAAAGGACATATATATTCCAAACAATATGATAATCTCTCTAACCAAGGTAGTAGGGACGAGGAGTAAATGGAGGGAGTAGTAAAATTTTCTCCTCGTCCTGTGAGCCACCGCACGCGTGGGCAAGAGAGCGAGCGTAAGGCGTACAGTACTACTACTAGTAAGCAAGCTTCACCTCCTCCTGCGAGCCATCGCGCCCGTGGGCGGGGGAGACGGCGTACTAAGCAAGCTTCTCCTCGTTCTGCGAGTTGACGGGACACATCAAAAGTACTCCAGTGTATAGAGCCTTGCCTCTAAGGTAGGCCCCACATGGTTTGCCTCTTTTTTAACAAAATGCCTCAAGTCACAATTTGTTTGTTCACCCGTGGTACACGATACTCCCTCCATCTAGTGGACAACCAGTACATGTGTCAAATTACCACGTGGGCTGCCTTTTCGTACAGAAATGAGCTCCACCATGTACCCGCGCGGGTGTGGTTGGGAAAGAGACGGGAGTACGTGTGCCATGCGTGCACCTCTTCTCTTCGCGCACATCCCCCACCTACATGGGTGTGTGTGTGAGATACAAACCTAGACAAATGGCTTGTGCATTTGTGAGTATTTTTTGTTTTGGGGGGAGGTTGATTTCGTGAATGTATTTGTGGGAATATGTGTCGATGACATCCCAAACAAAATTTTGCATGCAATGTGTGTGAAATGGAGGCCTATCCATATCATATATAGAGGGTCGGGCGATCCATGAGAAGAGAGGGAGGGGTCATAGATATTGATAGAGTCGAAGAGAGGATCAAGTGGGTGGGTGCGAGATCGATGAAGAGAGCCATCGAAATTGTGTGTGTGTGCAAGTCAAAGATATAGGGCGACTGATCTACCGGAACGTCAGAGGGCATAGGTCAAGTTTGTGTGTGGCAGGGAGACATGACTAGAGCGCTCGATGTATTGGGGTGTGTGTGTGGGAGGGGGTGGGGGAGGGGTAGGGGTAGGCAGAGGCCTAACTATAGAGGTAGAACGACTCGTATATGTGTTGAGAAGGAGAGACCCACTATGTCTTCAGGGAGATCGGTCGACATCCATACATAACTGAAGGACGGGAAATAGGATGGGAGAGAGAGAGGAGAGAGATAGGGAGGGAGAGGGGTAGAGTGAAGGATGGGTGATGGAGTTGCTTCTCGAAGTTGGTGGGAGAGGCCTACTAGACAAACTGAGGGTGGAACTGCAATATTATCAATAAGAGTGGGGATGTGTTTCTGTGTGTGCCTATGCGTGATAGATATGTCGGGATGCATCCATGGATGATGAAGGGGAACCATGTGTTTGGTAAGCAAACCTAACTAGATCGGTAGATCAATTGTTGTTTGTTGGAGGAAGGGAGAGACATAACTAATGAGGTAGATCGATCGACGTGTGGGGGAAAACGAGTTATAAGGACCTAGATAGCTATATGTATAGCGGGAGATCGGTCGGTGTACGTCCATTTGTCAGAGGTAAATAAGGCCCGGCGAGACGGGTAGACAGAGAGAATGGAGCTAGGAGGTGGTGCGAGAGGCCCGGCTACTAGCTAGATAGGGGGAGGAGTGTGCAGTTGTGAGATCGATGAAAAGAGGGGCGAGAGTTTACATGTGTGTGGGACCGTATGAGAGACACGAGGCAAGGACACATAAAGGAGGAGATTGAAGGTGTGTTCGTATGTTGTAGGCAAACATCGCTGGAGAGGTTTATCGATCGTTATGTGTCGGAAAGGAGTTGTGGATACGGTGGGAGAACGACATTAAGAAAAAATGAATGTGTGCGATGGATAGAATGCTGAGGGAGGGGGAGGGCGAGGAGGGTGTGTGCATGCACGAGAGAAAGTTAGTGGTAGCTACAAAGGTTAGAGGATTATGTGGGTGTAAGAGACTAACAAAGATCATAATTTGATATGAAAGTGGATTCATATATTTGAATAGGAGATCATAGTGTTTTAAACATATGCATGCATGAATATAGCGGTTATACACGTGTTGTGGTTTTGCACATGTTATACCATAATGTGATAATGCATGGCGTTTGCAACTCACAACTAAATGTCGAACAATCTAAACCATACTATACATCGAACAATCTCACATTTTATTTGAATTTGTGTTAATGTGTGGCGTTTGCAGCTTACAACTAAATATCGAACAATCTAAACAATACTATATATCTAACATTCTCACATTTTATTTGGATTTGTGGTAATGTGTGGTGTTTGCAACTCACATTGAGGGAGTCCTGGATTAGGGGTCTCCGGACAGCCGGACTGTATCCTTTGGCCGGACTGTTGGACTATGAAGATACAAGATTGAAGACTTCGTCTCATGTCCGGATGGGACTCTACTTGGCGTGGAAGGCAAGCTAGGCAATACGGATATGTGTATCTCCTCCTTTGTAACCGACCTTGTGTAACCCTAGCCCCCTCCGGTGTCTACATAAACCAGAGGGTTTTAGTCCGTAGGACAACATACAATCATACCATAGGCTAGCTTCTAGGGTTTAGCCTCTCCGATCTCGTGGTAGATCAACTCTTGTAATACTCATATCATCAAGAATAAATCGAGCAGGACGTAGGGTTTTACCTCCATCAAGAGGGTCCGAACCTGGGTAAAACATCGTGTTCCCTGCCTCCTATTACCATCCGCCTTAGACGCACAGTTCGGGACCCCCTACCTGAGATCCGCCTGTTTTGACACCGACATTGGTGATTTCATTGAGAGTTCCTCTGTGTCATCGCCGTTAGGCTTGATGGCTCCTACGATCATCGATAGAGATGTAGTCCAGGGTGAGACCTTTCTCCCCGGACAGATCTTTGTGTTCGGCGGCTTCGCACTGCGGGCCAACTCGCTTGGCCATCTAGAGCAGATCGAAAGTTATGCCCCTGGCCACCAGGTCAGGTTTGGAAGCATAAACTACATGGCCGATATCCGCGGAGACTTGATCTTCGACGGATTCGAGCCCCTGCCTTGTGCGCCGCGCGGTCACAATGAGTACGATTTAGCTCTACCACCGGACCGTATTCAGGACATCGCACCGGCAGCCGCTCCGAGCCTCAATTCAGAGCCAGTTGCGCCATCCATGGACGGGTGGATGGACCCCATCACGGAGGCCGTATCCTCAGTGGCGATCGAGCCGAATATCGACCTTACCCTTCACGAGATCCGTGCTGCCAAACTGCCGGATCCTTCTCCGGCCACGGACTCCGAACCGCCTGCGCCCGTTCCTGTCGAATCCGATTGGGCGCCGATCATGGAGTTTACCTCCGCAGATATTTTTCAGCACTCGCCCTTTGGCGACATACTGAACTCATTAAGGTCTCTCTCCTTGTCAGGAGGATCCTGGCCGAACTATGTCCGGCAGGATTGGGATGCGGATGACGAAGAAATTCGTCGCCCACCCACCACCCACTTAGTAGCCACAGTCGATGACTTAACCGACATGCTCGACTTCGACTCTGAATACATCAATGGTATGGACGACGATGCGGGAGTCAAAGAGGAACCACTGCCCACAGGGCACTGGACAGCCACCTCATCATACGATATATACATGGTTGACACACCCAAAGAAGGCAATGGTGACGAGACAATGGAGGATGACCCCTCCAAGAAGCAACCCAAGCGCCGGCGTCGGCGGCGCCGCTCTAAGTCCCGCCAAGGCAAAAGTGGTGATACCGGCACCGGAGATAATAGCAGTCCGGACAGTGCCGAAGACAACAACAATCCCCTCCAGCAAGATTTAGAGCAGGAGGATGGAGGAGCCAGCCCTCCTGAGAGAGCGGCAGATGGAGAGGCGGAGGATGATAATTACATGCGTCCCTCCGAAGATGAGGCAAGCCTCGACGATGATGAATTCGTCGTGCTAGAGGATCCCGTCGAACAAGAGCGCTTTAAGCGCCGGCTTATAGCCACGGCAAATAGCCTTAAGAAAAAGCAGCAGCAGCTTCAAGCTGATCAAGATTTGCTGGCCGACAGATGGACTGAAGTCCTGGCGGCCGAGGAATATAAACTAGAACGCCACTCCAAGAGTTACCCAAAGTGCAGGTTGCTACCCTGACTAGAGGAGGAAGCACCCAAACCTACATCCCCGGCGTATGACGCAGCTGGTCGGCCACCTCGTGGCCGCGACAGAGAAACATTCCAGCCAAAAGCTCAGCCCGCACCCCGAAGCCATTCAAATAAAAAGGCATGGGGAAATACGCCAGACCTACGAGACATATTGGAGGACAAAGCAAAACATGCAAGATCGATCTACGGATCACGAGGGCGCGCCACTATGCGAGACGATAATCATCACGCCGGATACAGTAAAAGTAAGTCCGGTCGGGCCGAACACAGCGGGCAAGACTCATTTGAGATGCATCGCGACATAGCCCAGTACAGAGGCGCCGCACACCCCCTATGCTTCACAAACGAAGTAATGGATCATCAAATCCCAGAGGGTTTCAAACCCGTAAATACTGAATCATACGACGGCACAACAGATCCTGCGGTATGGATCGAGGATTTCCTCCTACACATCCACATGGCCCGCGATGATGACCTACACGCCATCAAATACCTCCCACTAAAACTCAAAGGACTAGCTCGGCATTGGCTCAACAGCTTGCCAGCAGAGTCCATTGGTTGTTGGGAAGATCTGGAAGCCGCATTCCTCGACAACTTTCATGACACTTATGTGCGACCACCAGATGCCGATGACTTGAGACACATAATTCAACAGCCAGAGGAATCGGCCAGGCAGTTTTGGACACGGCTCCTAACAAAGAAAAATCAAATCGTCAACTGTCCGGATGCAGAGGCCCTAGCAGTTTTCAAGCACAACATCCGCGACGAGTGGCTAGCCCGGCACCTTGGTCCGGAAAAGCCGAAATCTATGGCAGCCCTCACGACACTCATGACCCGCTTTTGTGCGGGAGAAGACAGTTGGCTGGCTCGCAGTAATAACATATCAAAGAACCATGGTACTTTGGATACCAAGGACGGCAATGGCAGGTCACATCGCAACAAACATAAGCGCCGCATTAACAGCAACAATACCGAGGATACGACAGTCAATGCCGGATTCAAAGGCTCTAACCCCAGTCAGCGGAAAAAGCCATTCAAAAGAAGCACTCCGGGCCCGTCCAGTTTGGACCGTATACTCGATCGCTCATGTCAAATACACGGCACCCCCGACAAGCCAGCCAACCACACCAACAGGGATTGTTGGGTGTTCAAGCAGGCCGGCAAGTTAAATGCCAAAAACAAAGATAAGAGGTCACATAGCAATGACGAGGAGGAGCCCTGGCAGCCGAACACCGGAGGACAAAAGAGGTTCCCCCCACAAGTGCGGACGGTGAACATGATATACGCAACCCACATCCCCAAGAGGGAGAAGAAGCGTGCGCTCGGGGACGTATATGCGTTGGAGCCAGTCGCCCCAAAGTTCAACCCATGGTCCTCCTGTCTGATCACCTGCGGTCGCAGGGACCACTCCACTAGTATCCATCATGGCGGATTTGCCACACTGGTCCTAGACCCAATCATCGACGGATTTCACCTCACTCGAGTCCTAATGGACGGCGGCAGCAGCCTAAACCTACTTTATCATGACACAGTGCGCAAAATGGGTATAGACCCCTCAAGAATCAAACCCACAAAAACAACCTTTAAAGGTGTCATACCAGGTGTAGAGGCCCATTGCACAGGCTCAGTCATACTGGAACTGGTCTTCAGATCCCCGGATAACTTCCGAAGCATAGAGTTAATCTTCGACATAGTCCCGTTCCGTAGTGGCTACCATGCACTGCTCGGGCAAACCGCATTCGCAAGATTCAATGCGGTACCGCATTATGCATATCTCAAGCTCAAGATGCCAGGACCTCGGCGGGTCATCACAGTCAATGGAAACACAGAGCGCTCTCTCCGCACGGAGGAGCACACTACGACCCTCGCCGCAGAAGCACAAAGCAGCCTCTTAAGGCAATCCACTAGTTCGGTGATTAAGGACCCGGACACCTTCAAGCACGCCCGGAGTAATCGGCAACAGGACCACCTGGCACGTTCCGAGCTCGCATAGCAATGCGGCCCCCACCCCGGTCCCAGCCAAACGGCGAAATCCGTGCCACGCGTACATAATTACGCATTAAAAATACCATGGGCACAGGCGGGGGGGGGGGGGCACGACTGCGGCACGCTCCAAGTCGTGGCATAAACCGCACTAGGGGCTTCCCGCTTTATTATTTTTCTCTTTCAGGACTTTACTCTCTGGAAACCCTGTACGGCAGTATGATTGTCGAACACCTGATGTAGCAACCAAGGAGGCAGAAAGCTACGTCACACCACGGAACTCCCAGGTGGATTACGATAACGAGTCAAATATTTGCTTTAATACTATTCCTCAGCTTGCCCTTGGCAGGGACATGTCAAACAGTCCTACTTTTTGCTTATCGCACTACTTGTATCATTCTGCTTTAACACACGTTTTTGAATAAACAATGCATAGCATTAAGACTATTATTGCATTTTTCCTTTTTATATATATGTTCATTCACGACATCTAGCACCCGTACACTCTGGTACGGCCAATACGCTAGGGGCTTAAGCATACCCCATAATACAGCGTGAGAAGTCCGAACACTTTCGACAGTGCGGCACCCCGAACTTATAGAATTATATGCATCAGCTCCGAATCATGTCTTGGGTCAATAGTTGGGTTTGCCCGGCTCCCGATTTTTGGTACCTTACGTTCCGCTATATCGGCTAAGGTAGCACTGGGAGAACTACTGCGATTGTGCCCCAGTTCTGCTGGGCTAAGCACCTCAGTAGAGAAAGCTAAAACTGACTGTCATGATAAGGTGAGAGACTGGTAGCTGTTCGAGAGGTTTCAAGTCCCTAAAGACTTATGCCGCTTAGAGTGAGGAGTCGGTCATGTCCGGCTTAAGGCATGTATCGCGCCCCGAATTCGGCCTTCCAAATACTAGGGGCTTCGTGGAAATTTAAAATTATAGAATTCTATGGCTAAGTGAGAGTGATAACGCATTATGGTCTGATTGCCTTGTTCGTTGTGCTGAGCACCTCCCTCGAAGGATCCAACAATGGGAACAAGAGTGCTCAGGTTTATCCCGAACACCCCAGCACTCCTGGCATGGGGGCAGAAGCCGACGAGTAGCCATCTCTCAGATTTGATAAACAGCCGAACAGAAGGTAATATTTTAAATTTAGACAAGCGTTTCATAGCGCATATGAACAAGTTTTCATAATACGGGATCACACGAGCAAGTTTACTCAAATATTACATATTTTGTACACTCGTCCGCTACGAGACAGACACCCTTCAGGACACCCTCATAGTACATATCGGGGTGGCGATGCTCCTTGCCCTGCGGTGGCCCTTCCTTCACCAGCTTCACGGCGTCCATCTTGGCCCATTGCACCTTCACACGGGCAAAAGCCCGGCGTGCACCTTCGATGCAGACGGACCGCTTGATGACTTCCAGCCGTGGGCAGGCATCCACAAGCCGCCTCACCAAGCGGAAGTAGCTATTGGGAAGGGCGTTGCCAGGCCAAATTCGGACTATAAAGCCCTTCATGGCATGTTCGGCCGCCTTGTGTAGCTCGACCAGTTGCTTCAGCTGGTCGCTCAGAGGCATCGGGTGTTCGGTCCCAGTATACTGAGACCAGAACAGCTTCTCCGTTGAGCTTCCCTCCTCGGCTTGGTAAAACTGTGCGGCATCCGACACGCTGCGGGGCAAATCTGCGAATGCTCCTGGAGAGCTCCGCATTCGGGTAAGTCACAAGTAATTTACTTTCACATGCTTGCTTTGCATATAGAATGCCTTACCCGCCGCTATCTTCTTCATGGCATCAATCTCCTGGAGGGCCTTTTGGGCTTCGGCCTTGGCATTCTTTGCGCTCTCGAGGGCCGCGGCAAGCTCGGACTCTCGCGTCTTCAAGTCAAGCTCCAACGCCTCGTGCTTCATCACGAGAGCGTGGAGCTCTTGCTGCACCTCACCCACCCGAGCCTCCTGCCTTTCCCGCTCGGTGCGCTCCATGGCCGCTTTGTTTTCGGCATCGGATAGCGCTTGCTTCAGGGTCGCCACCTTGGTCGTGGCCCCTGGCAAATTTATGATGATCCTGTCATTTTGCAATCGCATTATTTTTATATATATCCATAGACTAGGTACTACTTACCTTTGTTCTCCTCGAGCTGCCTCTTGGCAAGGCCGAGCTCTTCCTTGGACCCTTCGAGGTCCTGCTTCAGTGCGGCAGAGGCCAGCAGTGAAGCCTGCATATGCATATAGACATACTTATATTAGACTCCTGCGATATTGTTTGATCCTCTGTTCGGCTTTTCTTTGTGAACACCGAACAGAGCATCAGGGGCTACTGTTTATGCGGTAATATTTGTCCTATATTTCAAATACTTACCTCAAAGCCTATCAGAAGGCTGGCACAGGCTTCAATCAGTCCGCTCTTGGCGGACTGAACCTTCTAGATCACCGCACTCATAATAGTGCGGTGCTCTTTGTTGATGGAAGCGCCATGAAGCGCTCCCAGCAGATTGCCCGATGCCTCTGGATGGATAGAGGTCACCGGCACAGGCATCTTGCCCCTTTTGGAAGGAGGCCGCCTACCTGAGTCTGGAATCAATGGAGGTTCCGGCACGGTGTTCGGCTGAGGGCCAAACTCGGAGCCCTCGGGAGCCTTCCTCCCTCTACTCCTGGAATCTGGAAGGTCGCCTCGAGGCGCCTCCAGGACTATCTCCCCTTGACCCAGTGCCTCTTGATACAATACCTCGGCGTTGTCCGTAGGGCAAGGGGAGGTGGCGGTCGGAAGTGGATCGCTATCCATATCCGATGAGCCTAGGGAGCCGTCCGACGATACGTCGATGGGCTCGTGGCGGTCTGCATAATCATAATTCGGCGTTAGGAGAAGTAGTGTGACAAAGGTATGCTATGAGTTACTCTGGCATCCGAATACTTACGACTTTGCCAGGGGCTTGGCCCTGAGAAGCAACTCGTCTTCGCCTTCGGCGGCAGTGGTGGAGTAGTCCGGAAGGATAGTCCTTCCCTTCTTGGACCCTTCGCCCCCCCCCCCCGGTTGGGGCGGCCTTCCTTTTCTTGTCTCCCCTGACTGGAGGGGGAGCATCTTCATCTTCCTCCTCGTCTTCGAGGGAGGAGTGCATCGCGGAGTTATCGGACGATGAGTCCGACAACACCTGGCGTCGGGAACTCTTTCGGGTTCCCTTAGCCTTCTTGGTCTTCTTCGGCACCTTGTAAGGAGCCGGAGTCAGCATCTTCGTCAGGAGAGCATCCGCAGTGTCTTCGGGCAGAGGGGCCGGACAGTTAATCTGCCCCGACGTCTCCACCCAGTCCTGTCAAAGGCATGGAGCTCAGACCCAGCACATGATTAAGCTAGGGGAAATAAAGTATCCTACCGGATGTATAGAACTCATCGAATGCGCTGGGTGCTTCGCGCTTAGCCCACGGTCCACGGTGAGAGAGGGAGGGACCTCGGCGCCCTTGAACAGCACCCTCCAGACGTCCTTGTGCGTCGTGTCGAAGAGCTCGCTCAGAGTCTGGTGCTGGGCTAGGTCGAACTCCCACAAGTTGAAATCTCGTTGTTGACACAGCAGGATCCGGCGGATGAGAATGACCTGGACTATGTTGACAAGCTTGAGCTTTTTGCTTTCCATATTCTGGATACACTTCTGGAGTCCGTCTAGCTCCACCGATGAACCCCAGGACAGGCCATTCTCTTTCCGGGAGGTGAGCCGCGTGGGGATTCCGGATCGAAACTCGGGGGCCGCCACCCAGTTGGTGTCGCGCGGCTCGGTGATGTAGAACCACGCCGATTTCCACCCCTTTATAGTCTCCACGAAGGAGCCTTAGAGCCATATAACATTGGGCATCTTGCCCACCATAGCTCCACCGCATTCTGCTTGTTGGCCTCCCACCACCTTCGGCTTGATATTGAAGGTCTTCAGCCACAGGCTGAAGTGGGGACGGATGCGGAGGAAAGCCTCACACACGATGATGAACACCGAAATGTTGAGGATGAAGTTCGGGGCCAGATCATGGAAGTCCAAGCCGTAGTAGAACATGAGACCACGGACAAATGGATGGAGGGGAAACCCCAGTCCATGGAGGAAGTGGTGGAGGAAAACTACCCTCTCATGAGGTTCAAGGGTAGGAACGATCTGCCCCGCAGCGGGCAGCCGATGCGCGATATTCGCGGATAAGTATCCGGCTCCGCATAGCTTCTTGATGTGTCCCTCCGTAACGGAGGAAGCCATCCATTTGCCTCCCGCTCCGGACATGATTGGAGAAGGTTGAGGGGAAGGATGTGGACTCGGGCGTTGGAGCTTGAGTGCGCAATAATGGATGAGCAAGGAGGAAGAAGGCATGGGTAGAAAAAGGTTAAACCTTGTCCCTCTATAAGGGCGGCCGAAACTATGTGCCGCCACTAGCCTGGTAAAACTCGCTTATGCCCCAAGCATCATAATCTATGGCGCGGTTGGGTTACCCACGCCCGTATTGATGAGAATCCCGTAATAAGGGGGACACAATCTCTGCTTTGACAAGACGTGTCAAGAAACTGCTTCGCGTTATGTGCAGGGCTAGTTAAAGGAAACGGTTCGAATAATCACCGGGCCATGGCATAATGTCATGTTGCCAAAACATGTCAGCAGATTAGATTTGTGGAAATATTATTCTCTCTATGGTGGTATGTGGAACTTATTTTGCAGGGTCGGACACTATCCTTGTATTCAAATTCTTCCATGGTGTATTCGGAGGAGGAACCCGCCTTGCAATGCCGAAGACAATACTGCGCACCGGACTCATCGTCATTGAAGCCTGGTTCAGGGGCTACTGAGGGAGTCCTGGATTAGGGGGTCTCCGGACAGCCGGACTATTGGACTATGAAGATACAAGATTGAAGACTTCGTCTCGTTTCTGGATGGGACTCTACTTGGCGTGGAAGGCAAGCTAGGCAATACGGATATGTGTATCTCCTCCTTTGTAACCGACCTTGTGTAACCCTAGCCCCCTCCGGTGTCTATATAAACCAGAGGGTTTTAGTCCGTAGGACAACATACAATCATACCATAGGCTAGCTTCTAGGGTTTAGCCTCTCCGATCTCGTGGTAGATCAACTCTTGTAATACTCATATCATCAAGAATAAATTAAGCAGGACGTAGGGTTTTACCTCCATCAAGAGGGCCCGAACCTGGGTAAAACATCGTGTTCCCTGCCTCCTGTTACCATCTGCCTTAGACACATAATTCGGGACCCCCTACCCGAGATCCACCGGTTTTGACACCGACACACATCTAAATACTTGTAGGCGTAGGGGGCGGGGCACCATACATAATGTGATAAACACATTATACATAGCAGACATGGTTTAGATTATGAAGATCTAGCAAGAGCTTGAAATGTACTATAATTTGAAATCAATATAAAGTGGATTCAAAAAATCGAGTTCGAGTTCATATAGTACACATAGTTCATATGTAACTCGAGACTAATCATGTGGTGTGCTGTGAAGATAATACACAAACAATGGTTTAACTTGACAATAATGATGATTGTAGATCTTATTAAAACAGAGAAACAAATTCAAATGCTTTGACTTCAGAACAATCATTATTGTAGATCTTATTCAAATAGAGAAGCGGATTCAAATTTAGTTCATATTGAAGTGGTAGTATATATGTTTGGAATGCACTAAAACGTTCATTTGAGTAGTAGGTTGCATGCATTATACACGTAGCGAAATATTTTAATTGAACATAACATGAATTCAAAGTTTTGCATGAAATTTGTAGTGCGAATTGATTTGGTACAGTACACGTTAGGCTTGTCCAGAAATTTCAACCCGCGCCTTGTTAGCCCAAAATATTTAAGATATATCTTTGTCTCGTTGTGCTCCGACAACACCCTCCATCTCAACCCACGCCTTGCTATTCCAAAATTACAACGCGCCCGAAAACTCCCACCTCCTGTGAAATCCCGACACGCGAAATGCACGTGATACCTCTGAACCGAAAGAACCTCCTCAAATCGGTGGGGGTACTTTCATAACTTACCCCACATTTCAGACAAGCGCGTCCCTAAGCCATGGTTCCCCACTCTCATCCCATCCGTCCACCCATTCATACACCAAGGCCGGGAAAACCCATGAAGTCCCACACCCTCCTCCATCCGCCACCCAGCCGGAGCCTCTTCCCCGATGTCGTCGTCCACAGCAACACCTCGACGTCCCTCATCCACCATATCGGATGAGGATCCGTCATTGATATGGTCGTCCCGTCGGTTTAGCCACCCCGTCCTCCACCTACAAAGAGCTGCCCCAACATTCCCCTCGTCTTTCGCGCCACCTCCATTCCCACACCGCCATCTTCACCTGCACCACCAGAAGAGCATCATCATCACCGTTTCCTCGGATGAAGCTGCAGCCTAATCAGCGCCACCAAAGAGGTTGTACACTAATCGCCGCATTTTCTTCTTAATTCGATCTCACGGTGCTGTCGGTGCTTGGTCCCGAGCCGACACGGCGCGGCTCCATCCACGGCGGCGTCGCTGGCCAGTTCATCCACGGCGTCGCTCCCTCGGCAGCGACGTCCACATCAGTAGGAGCTGCTGCTGCTTTAGGTCTCGCTCGCGCTGCTGCTCTGCACTTGCTCTTGGTGCCCTGCCTTGTCTACTCTTGCTCTTGCTTGCGATGCTGCTTCGATTTAGCTACACTTCATCCGACTGAATCGACTTTTGGGTCAGTCAATTTTCAGGGGGTGGGGGCTCATCGGAGTTAAGGAAGAATTAGCCGCAGCAGGGAGGGGGGCTCGGCGAAGAGGTACCCCACTATCTATCTTAGGGTTCAGGGTGGGGGCGGTGGTCGCCGGCAGGGGTGGGGCGGTGGCATGGGGATCACCGGAGAAAAAGTTCGGCATGGGGGGCCTAGAGGGATGGCCGGGGCGGCGGCGGACCGGTGGTGGGGAGTATTTTCTGGGCGAGCGGGGCGGCGCACCGCCGGCCGCGGGCGGCGGGGGCGGCTGTTTGGCCGGTGGTGGCTGGCGGCTCAGGGGGTGGAGGTTGAAGATGAACTGCAGGCCCTTGATTTCGTATCCAATGGCTGCAAAATCGACTGACCAGATATGAAAAAGTCAGTCGACTGATGTGTAGCCTCACCTCTAGTGCGTTCAGTTTCGACAGTAAAATTCAGTTTCGACAGCAAAATTCAGTTTCGACAGTTAAGTTCAGTTTCAATAGTTAAATTCAGTTTCGACAGTTAAGTTTAGTTTCGATAGTTAAATTCAGTTTCGACAGTTAAGTTCAGAGATGAGCGGCTGATGTATTTTACATCTAGCACTTTGTGGTTATGTATTTTACGTCATCTATTGAAGATGTTATTAGAATTCCACTCAGGTTAACGTTGTCTCTCTTGTCCTACTTCAGCCTCGGCGTCGTACAACTCACCGGAGCTGCTCCAATGATGAAACCCTCCATCACAGCAGATGTAAGGGAATGCAGCAGAAAACGAAAAATTCCGACCTGCGCACCAGCCCAGGACCACTATGGAGACTGCATACATGGTTTGATCTTTTTCGTTACCGACTCGTAGCGCAGCGGGAAGTAGAGTCGATGACGATCGGTGGTGCAGGCCCCCGCAGCTAGGATTTACAACCTCCCAACCGCGAGGATGTATACCCTCATCTGCTCCTCAGACAGCCTTCCGGGAGGCGGTCGAACAGCCCCACCCGGACGGTGTCGCGGACAGCCCTTCGGGAGGACCTTCGAAACTCGAACGGTCACTCGGACAGCCCTTCGGGAGGACCTTCGAAACTCGGATGGTCACACGGACAGCCCTTCGAGATGCACTCACGAACTAAGACTGAAACTACGATCTCTCTACAGAGTTGCACACATACGGTGTCATCTATCCGGCAGGGCTTCGCCGTCCAGAACTAGTTCCTGCCGGAACCCAGATAGCCTTTCGGCTCTACGAAACTGTTTCGCTGGGAGGGAGAGAGAAGCCAGATCATGCATGGCACTTGTATGTGAGAAAGAGTGAGTGTGGAGGGCTGCCCCTCCACCTCTATTTATAGGAAATCCCAAGGGGTAGGGTAGTTTCACACAAAAACCCAAAATGCACATGAATGAAGTCCTTCCACAAGGACCTAGGAGTGAAACCAAGGAACAAGAGGGTCCCCAAGGGGGGATACCCCATGTGGCCGGCCTCACCCCCATGAGGGGCCCAAAAAATGGCTCCTATCCATCCATGTCATCCCCAAGATCTTTTGGAGCAAAGCCCCAAAAGGTGGCTTTCCATAAAGTAACCATAAAGCTGATTTTCACTATTCACGACAACATTTTTCAGCGTCCGTTCGAACTGAAAATATTTATGTGGGCTTAGAACATTTCCAGTACCCACCAAAATGATTTTCAACGCGTTCCGAAACAATTCCGGTTTAGTGATTTTCATCTGCGAAAAGCATCTGAAGCGGTTCCGGCAGCTCCGGAGCATATCTGGTTATTATCCCTGAAAATTCCAGAAAGCTTCCAGAATGATTCTGGCACCCTCCAAGAATTATCAGGCATGTGCCGAAACCAATTTGACTTAATGGTATCCCCTGAAACAACTTTTCAGTTTCATCGAAACTCATCCGATGACCTCTCTCTGTGGAACCTTTTCCGCTGTCCGAAACTTTTCCGGTGTCCGAAACTTTTTCGGTGATTTTCTCTCAGACTCCTTGTCTAGTATTCAGCATATAGATGACCCTTAAGCGTGTGACCCTATAGGTTTGGTGAAGTATAGACATGACCCGGAACCCCTTCCGATCAATGATCAACATCGGAGCCGTGGACACCCATATTCACCCCTATACCCACACGAATAAATATTCGAGTGAACCTCCAGTTGCAGTGAGCTATTCCTGTTGCTTCGCGATATGTCACAAACACCCAAGGTGAGATTTATTGCATCCCCATGGACAAACAATTTGTCCACCATGCAAGTTACCTCGTTACGGGTTTTGTTCTCTTTTCTCGTTTCCGTGTTCCGGCATCCCAGTGATCAAATCACACTGTGTCTGGCCAGACGATGATGGATACCGTAATACCGAGAGGGCCCGAGAATATCTCTCCATCGTTAGAGGAGCAAATCCCAATCTTGAGCTATCAAGTTACTTGACACACTTTTCCATGAACCCGTAAGCCGCCATAATAGCCACCCATTTACGGATGACGTTTAACAAACCCCAAAGTTCATGAAGCAAGCATGAAGAAACTCGATACTCTCATGGTCTAAGGAATCATGCAAACGTTAACCATCTCTGTGTTATGTACCATTAACTTGTGACGAATGAATCTCTTAGCATAACATCAATCCGGGTCGATTCAACACAAATGTTCTCTTAACATTGTGCCCTCAAGGTTGTTGGCATAGACATGCCCATGATCAGGAAAACAGAACCATCATGCAACACTTGAGCTAGTCTTAGAGGCCAGACTAGGAATACATTTTACCTTTTATTATTCCACACGTGCATATGAGTCTTCCTCCGAGCCTTGTGGTTATTGCAGACTCGAGAACCATATCAGTTATAGCATGGAACATAAACATAATTATGAACTCAGAGATAAATAATATCATTTATTATTGCCTCTAGGGCATATCTCCTGCAGCGGAGCAGTACCTTGGGCTCCATCTCCAGACGCCTAAGATCTTCTTCCCCTCCTCCGACAGCCAATTCAGCCGGAGCATCCTCACCGGCCAACCCAATCACGCTGAGATCGACATGGCTTCGCCAAAGAGGTTGTACACTTGTTGCATCTCTTTTTTACTCTACATGTTATATATATTGTCCACTGAGCACACGGAGTAACGAGAAATACGATTATTTTATCCTACTATAGGTACCAGGAAACTTAGATATCCGTGATGGACTCTCTTGAATGTCATCATTATTTATCTCTACGCGTTTGAGTTGTGCATTTGTCGATGGCCCTGGGAGCTGAGCTAGTAGGGCAGTGGCCTGGGTCCAAAGTAATAGAAGTAGCACAAAACCACTTTTTTAGTGTAGGCTTTTCCTTGCTCAAGCCTTCCTACTAGAATCGCAAGTGCTTGAAATGAAAAGTGAATGAAAAACATAGGAATTGGAAAGTTTCCTATGGTACTACTTTTCATGAATTTGGTGCAAAGGAATGGAAAAAAGGAAAACTGTAGGGTTTGTTCCTTTAGTGTCTCCTTGAAAGAAAAACCATAGGAATTTTAATTTCCACTTGTCCTCCTTTTCAAATTCCTATTCATGAAGCACAAGACTAAGAGATAGTAGCATAATAGCATTATAACCGTACATTTTCTTGTGGTTTGACTCAATCTCACCATGCTTCTTTGCATCCTGGCAGAAATCCTGTGTTTTTAAATTCTTTGTTTTGCACATGCATTCCTATCCTATTCCTATCTATTTCCTATCCCTGCATTGTGAGAATCCTCAAATTCAAACAAGCCCTTACACAATTACTTCTATTACATATATGTGTCAAAGAAAACCTTGTGTGGTTTGTCCTGCTCCTGCGGTACTGTGTTCCACCCTAGCTCAGCTGCTCCAACGATGGAAGGGTTCACCATAGTAGGGGCCCGCTCTCCAGACTGTCTTTCGCTGCCTCAGATCTTCTTCCCCGTCGCCGGCAGCCACAACAACTGCATTACCATCATCAACTGAGCAGATGACCTTGAGGACTACACGGGTCCACAAGAGAGGCCGCACTCGTCCGTGTCTGCTTATGTTATGCATCGCTTAATATGATGACAAGCTACTTTATCGCTGTGTTCACCTATTAGACTCCGAGTCAGGTCCAAACTTATGCTGAAACTTGAGTTTTTAAATGGTTATGGGGTACATATTGGGGTAGCAATCAGTACTATATGTCTACTATCTAGTTAATCTCAAGTGTCTACTATGAGTTTCATGTTGGGTGAAAACAAACATTAAAGGAGCCATTATCTGTATTTTTTTACTAAAGCTATTATCTTCCTGCTATCATTGGTTTTGGGTCTATCCACAGTTTGCTACCATCACTCTTGATTTGTGCATGCACTCCTTACATAATCTCACTATGTTTTATTCCTATGCATGTCAGTTATTGTACACAATGGAACTGAACATGTAGAGCAAAAGAGACGAGCCTTGTGTGGCAATAAAATTTCATGCAGATGTCGCTCCATGGTGGGCGCAAAGGCAGCCCCCCCCCACCCATTTCGGATCGTAATCAAGAGGAAGATAATTGTTCTGAGGGGGATTCAAAAGCAGAAGACCACTCCTATTTACCCCATGAGGACTTCACTCTAACTTGGCATGCTAATGTTGGTAATATCATGCATATGGTGTCTTGCATTGCTTACTGTATACATCAAAGATGTCGTCTGCTTAGTTTAGACATGCTTTGTGTCAATGCCATCTGTTTAGTTTCTTTATCGCATATGTGAATCATGCAATGCCATCTTGTTTAGCCAGGCATCATATATGTGAATTTTGCAATGCCACCCTGGTTAGCCAATCATCTTATATGTGAATTATATCATGACATCATTTTTTATTACGTGTTAAATTTGTCAACAATTTTAGTATATTCAATTACTCTTCCTGTGCATCAGCCATTCGGCACGGTCATGGAAAAATCTGGAGTGGAAACAAGGTCTTCAGAGCAGACAATGCTATCTGACGAAGCACATGTCTTGCTGGTTACAGATAGCTCCTCAGCGGAGGATTCAGAGATAGATGACCAGTCCTATCCCCCCCCTCCAAGGTGCATGCTCTAACTTAGCAGGGTTATGTTGATCATATCGTGCGTATGGTATCTTGCATTGCTATGTCATTTTCTTAGTTTAGACATGCTTTGTGTGAATGCCACCTATTTAGTGTCTAATTACCATATATGTGAATTATGCAATGCCATCTTGTTGAAAGACATTATATATGTGAATTATGCAATGCCATCTTGTTGCAAGGCATTATATATGTGAATTATGCAATGCCATGTTGTTTAGCCAAGCGTCATATATGTGAATTATATCGTGTCGTCCTTTTTTGTATTTCTCATTGCTTTTGTGAACAATGTTTGTATATTAAAATGCTCTTCCTGTGCATCAGCCATTTGAATTGGTGATGGAGAAATCCGGAGTGAAAACAAGGTCTTCAGAGCAGACAATGCTACCTGCTGAAGCAGATATCTTGCTGGTTACAGATAGCTCTTCAAAGGAGGATTCAGAGGCAGATGACCAGTCCTATTATCCCCCTGAGGTGTATGCTCAAACTTGGCAGGGTAATATTACTCATATCATGCATATGTTGTATTGCAATGCTTAGTTTTTACATCATATACACGATATTGAATGCCATCTCCTTAGTTGACACATCATATATGCGATTGCCCTCTGCTCACTTCCTTAGTATATAAATCATATATTTGAATTATATCATGCCATGATGTTTACATAGATAGCATGTATCTGAATTATGGCATGCCAACCCATTTTCTAAAGACATAATATAGTTATATCATCTCATCCTGTTTACATAGTCATCATATTTTGAATTATGTCATTCTATCCGTGAATTATATCACGCCATCATGTTTCCATCGACGGCATGTTTGTGATTTATGGCATGCCAACCACTTTAATAGACACATCGTATAGTTATATCATGTCATCCTATTTACATAGTCATCATATTTTGAAGTATGTCATTCTATCTTGTTTAGTTAGCCATCAGACATGTGAAATTTGTCATGCTATCCTATTTAATTAGCCATCATATATGTGAAATTATGTCCTGCTATTTTGTTTGGTTAGACCACATAAATGTGAATTATTTCATGCCCTGTTTTCTTCCCTACTATCCATTGCACTTGTCTATCTTACAATGTCTATACATTCAATTACTTTTCTTATTTATCAGCCATTTCAATTGGAGGGAGTGATGGTAGTATCTATGGGAGTAAAAACATGGTCTTCAGAAAAGATTGTGCTACTCGTCGATGGAGATAAAACTACGGTTGTACTTGCCCAAGAACCAGCCCCACCACACACAACCCAGACTCACGCAGATTGTACCCCTACCCAGTTGGACAGAGAACCAGCTACACCCATTCTAACCCCAACCCCAGCAAATAGTAACCCAGTTCCCGTTGACACAGCACCGTCTCCACCATAGAGCACCCAAACACGAGCAGCTAGTAAGGCAACTGCAGTGCCCAAAGCACGAGGACCACCACTCTGAACCCCAAGTCAACGCTTAAAGCAGAAGAAGAATTGTTCTCGGGTCAGGTTCCGTAGCTATGGTTCATACTACTTTGCTCTTGCATCACTGCATTTACTCATACCAACTAATTTCAAATTTGAAAGATGCAATTGAAACTCCAATGGCGCAACAGGTATGTTTTAAACCTGTTTCTTTAATGTGTTTGTTGTTGTAACTTGCTCTATGTTGATTTCAGTTTCAATTGAATAAACAGTTATGTTCTCATGCCATGCACATTACAAGTGTTGTTATTGTTGTGTAGTTTCCCACACTTATATTTTGTCTATGTTGCTTTGTCTTAAATAGATATGATTCGAACTGTATCTATCTTGATTTGGCAACATAAACTAGAATGATATAGACCATACAGTGACCATACTACATAGATATATGTTTGTTTCATGCTGTTATCCTGTCCACCTTACTACTGAACTGGTTTACCAAAATGAGTTTCATATACTACATTGTAAACCTGTGATGTGTTTGTTTGTTTCTCTTTTAGAATGTGGATAAAATATTGGAGAAGAGTACCCCACTATGCAATGGTAAAGGAAGTAATGCGGATAAGGTTCAAGATAGTGAGACATCCCTGTTGGTCTCCAAGAAAGCTGATAAAAACTATATTGAAGACACTGAGACAACCCCAAAGTCATATCTTGATGTAGTGTTCGAGTTACTGGCTACTACTGCTGGCACCAGCTCTTCGAACTCGCTGCCTGAATCAGTTCGGCTTCTTGAGTCTCAACTTCAAGTTGTAAGACATCGATCAGATGTTATGCGACAGGAAGCCGAAGGACTGAGGAAGTCCCTGCATAATTCAGATGCATACTTTCTGGTGCAACAGCAAGTGCTGGAGGATTTAAGCGCGAAACAAGAGAAAGTTAATAAGCTTGCTAAGCATCTTGCCAGCTTTATGGGTACCCAGGATATTGTTTCTTGAGCTCTTCTGAAGTGGTTTCAGTTCTGGACTTGTTTTGCTATGGCGTTTATATGCTGCTTTGTTCCCTATATTTTTCACTGGTGGTGAACTTTGATGCCTAGTGGATCTAATATGTGTAATAGCCGTGATAGCCTAGCATAAGTTGCTTGCTAATTTATTTCCTTATTGTCTTGTTTATTTGTTTTCTTGTAGTTAGTGCAGTTCTTTTTCCGTGGTTTGCTAGTGGCCGCAATAACCTATTTTTTAAAACTAGGCCACAATAACCATGGGCTACATATTTACTGTAGTTAACATGGGCCTCATGTGGCGAAACCAATGGTTCACTTGATTTCTAAAGAACAGCTTTCGTTGTACGGCAGGGCCCAGGATATATATGCCCTTCTCTTCATTGCTTTCCTGAAATGGGCCGTAGACACAATGAGCCTTCTACGGGGCGTAGAAACAATGGGCCTTATACGGGTCGTAGACACAATGGGTCTTCTACGGGTCGTATCATCAATGGGCCTTCTCTGGGCCGTATGATCAATTGGCCAAACATGGGCCAATAATAGACCATATTATGGCCGTAAATGGGCTAGAGTTGAAATCGTCCGTTCATGGGCCGACCATAACGGGCTGTCATTAATCCGTCATATTTGATGACGCTATGAAAATGGCCCAACGTATTAACGGGCCTATTGTAACCACGGGCTGAATTTGGCCCACAAGCAGAAAATGACAGTAACGGGCCATAAGTAAACGAATGCTGGAAATGAGCCCAATAATAAATGGGCCCTGAGAAGGCCGAAAGATAACATGGGCTGGAAATAGCCCAGCGGAATAATGGGCCGTTCATGGGTATAAAGTGATACACTGTTCATTACGGGCCAGTTTCACCACGTGCCGTTAATGGGTATAAAGTGATACACTGTTCATTACGGGCCAGTTTTACCACGGGCAATTAATGGGCCCAGAGTTACTAAGGGCCTCATATGGGCCGAAAGACGTCATGGGCCATACATGGGCCAAAAGTTAAAACGGGCTGGAATTATATTGGACGGCCCATATGACGCTACTGGGCCTAATTCGGATAGGCCGTATACGGGCCCTGGGTTATGTAACGCCCTCGATGCGACTATATCTCCCACGTGTCGAGGCACGACTTAGAGGCATAACCGCATTGAAAGCAATGTCGCAAGTTAGGCAATCATCACAACATCCCATGTAATATAGATAATAAAAAGGGGAGATACATAGTTGGCTTACACTCGCCGCGTCACACAAAGTACATAGATAACATTACAACAACCAAACACTCATGGCCCGACTACGGCGCCAAAATAAAAGATAACCCAACATGCGACACGGTCCCGATCACCCCCAACTGGGCACCAATACTGATCATCAGGGAAAGACACGTAGTATCGTTGAGAGTCCTCGTCGAACTCCCACTTGAGCTCAAGCGCGTCATCTGGAGCGGAATCATCAGGCCCTGCATCTGGTTTAATAGTAATCTGTGAGCCAGGGACTCAGCAATCTCGCACCCTCACGATCAAGACTATTTAAGCTTATAGGTAAGGCAGGGTAAATATGTGGAGCTGCAGCAAGCGACTAGCATATATATGGTGGCTAACCTGTTCGCAAAAGAGAGCGAGAGGAGGAGGCAAAGCCCGGGCGAGAAACTAGAGAACAACCTGCGCAAGCATTACTCCAACACCATGTTCACTTCCCGGACTCCGCCGAGAAGAGACCATCACGGTAACTCACATTGTTGATTCATTTTAATTAAGTTAAGGTCCAAGTTATCTACAACCGGACATTAACAAATTCCCATCTGCCCATAACCACGGGCACGGCTTTCGAAAGTTCAAATCCCTACAGGGGAGTCCCAACTTATCCCATGACAAGCTCTCATGGTCAACGAAGGAATAGACCTCCTCCCGAGACGTTTCGATCAAACTCGGTACCTCGGTTCTTCAAGACACTTCAGCATTACCAAGTGCCTCACTTAGCAAGCTTGTGCTAGTCACCACACACATCACAAAAATACATGGGTTGCACCTCTGTAAAGATGGAAAAACCCTTAACAAAACATATGTAGAGCTCATGGGCCTATCATGCACACAATAATCATGGCAAAAATGACAAATATCTAAATGGAGCAGCAGATCTGACAATTATCTCAAGTAGCACTCTTCTAACAGCATTTCGGGCATCAAGATGAACTCAAATGAAAATGATGCAATGAGATGAAATGATGTGCTCTCTGATTCGAACAATTTGATATGCTATATGCCCAAAACGGAGCTACGGATGAGGAGTTACGGCACGATGAACAGGAGCAAAAAAATATGCAGACTTAGGGAAAAAATCGAGGTCAACCCTAGGGTTACTGTAGCTCGGATCTGGATCTGGGCGCACGCTGACCGAGGAACGCCGGAGTTCGTCGGGGAGGTAGGCCGGCGGCTTGCCAGAGAGCTTGGGGAGGCGGCGTTGAGGAGGGAGGAGGAGGCTGGGGCGGCGGCGTCGATGGTGATGGCCGGCGATGGCGGCGGGGAGGCTCCTGTCGTCGAGGGACGAGGCGGCCGAAGGCGAGTTCGTGCTGCGGCGCGGTGGCGCGGCTCCGCCGGAGAGGTAGGCGAGGCGGCGCGGGCTCGCCGCGGAGCTTGACGACGAAGGCGCGGGCG
>NC_041392.1:310746239-310851380 GCF_002162155.2 Triticum dicoccoides | reverse complement strand
GGTGCGGGCCTGGCGGGACCGCGCGGCGGCGGCGGAGTGGGGCTCTCCCGTAGGTGACATGGCGCCCCCCGGTTGGCCGGAGGCAGCGGCGGACACTGTCCGGCCGGGGACGGACGTGTCCGGCCGGCGTGATGTGTTTTTTTAGGGTTTTGGACGGGGAGATCCGAAATTTGGAGAGGGGGGGTATATATAGGCATAGAGGGAGCTAGGAGTGTCCAAATGAGGTGCGGTTTTCGGCCACGCGACCATGATCGAACGCTCTAGATGATGGAGAGGGTTTTGGTGGGTTTTGGGCTAACTTGGAGGGGTGTTGGGCTGCAACACACACGAGGCCTTTTCAGTCCCTTGGTTAACCGTTGGAGTATCAAACGAAGTCCAAATGATACGAAACTTGACAGGCGGTCTACCGGTAGTAAACCAAGGCCGCTTGGCAAGTCTCGGTCCAATCCGGAAATGTTTGATCCCCACACACGAAAGAAAGGTAGAAATGACCACCGGAGGAGAACGAAGCGCCGGAATGCAAAATGGACAACGGGGAAAATGCTCGAATGCATGAGACGAACATGTATGCCAATGCAATGCACATGATGACATGATATGAGATGCATGACAACGACAACAACACACAGAGACAAAAACCCGAACCCGAGAAAATAAAATAACTTAAGGCCGGAAACGGCAAGAGTTGGAATACATATTGGGAAAATCATATCCGGGGTGTTACAACACTCCACCACTATGAAAGGATTTCATCCCGAGATCTAGGACTGAAAGAACGCCGGGTATTCAGAACGGAGGTGATCCTCGCGTTCCCAGGTAGCTTCACGGTCGGAATGGTGTGACCACTTGACTTTGAGGAATTTGATTGACTTGTTGCGAGTCTTGCGTTCAGTCTCTTCAAGAATAGCCACGGGGTGCTCACGATAGGAGAGATCTTCTTGGAGCTCAATGTCCTCGAAGTTGATGGTGCGGTCAGGAGTCTTGAAGCACTTTCAAAGCTGAGAGACATGGAACACATCATGAACATTTGCAAAGTTTGAAGGAAGCTCGAGTTGATAGGCGAGATCGCCTCTCTTGCTGACAACCTTGAAAGGTCCCACGTATCTGGGGGCAAGTTTCCCTTTGATACCAAAGCGACGAGTACCTTTCATTGGAGAGACACGGAGGTAAACATGATCTCCGATCTCGAAAGCCAAATCACGGTGCTTACTATCATAGTAGCTCTTCCGGCGGGATTGGGCTCCTTTGAGGTTATCTCGAATGACTTTGCACATCTCCTCTACCTCTGTGATTAAGTCATTTCCGAGAAGCTGACGTTCACCGGTTTCGGACCAGTTGAGAGGGGTACGACACTTCTTGCCATGCAGAATTTCAAATGGGGCCTTGCCCGAACTTGCTTGAAAACTGTTGTTGTAGGAGAATTCAGCATATGGAAGACAATCCTCCCACTTCATGCCGAAGGAGATCACACAAGCCCTGAGCATATCTTCAAGAATCCGATTGACACGCTCGACTTGACCGGTAGTTTGAGGATGGAAAGTTGTGCTGAAGCGGATGTTGGTGCCCATGGCCTTATGAAAAGAATCCCAAAACTTGGAGGTAAATATGCTGCCACGGTCTGAAGAGATCACTTGAGGAATACCGTGCAGAGAGACAATTCGAGAGGTATAGAGTTCCGCCAATTGAGCTGCAGTGATTGACTCTTTGATAGGCAGAAAGTGAGCCACTTTGGTGAGTTTATCGATGACAACGAATATAGCATCATTGCCACGCTTAGACTTTGTAAACCCAGTCACGAAGTCCATTTCAATGTGGTCAAACTTCCATTCTGGAATGGCAAGAGGTTGGAGGAGACCCGCTGGTCTTTGGTGTTCTGCCTTCACTCTTCTACAGACATCACATTCATTCACGAATTGAGCAATCTCGCGCTTCATTCGAGTCCACCAATAAGCCTGCTTGAGGTCCTGATACATCTTCATGCTCCCAGGGTGGATGGAGAGGAGAGAATTGTGAGCCTCCTTCATGATCAGTTTACGAAGTTCACCTTTGGGTACAACAATACGATCCTCGAAGAAGAGAGTGTCCTTGTCATCAAGGCGGTAGCACTTGTACTTGGGTTGACTCTTGGCAATCCCAATCTTCACCTTTTTCACCATAGCATCAAGAAGCTGGGCTTGGCGAATCTGGTCTTCCAAGGTAGGAGAGACTTGAAGGTTGGCGAGGAAACCTTGAGGAACAACTTGCAGATTAAGTTTGCGGAATGCTTCACAAAGCTCTGGTTGATAAGGCTTGAGAATCAGACTGTTGCAATAAGCCTTCCTGCTCAATGCGTCAGCAATCACATTGGCCTTGCCTGGAGTATACTCGATACTCGGATTATACTCTTGAATCATTTCGACCCATCGAGTCTGCCTGAGGTTGAGATTAGGCTGAGTGAAGATGTACTTGAGACTCTTGTGATCAGTGAAAATGTCCACTTTTCTTCCCAATAAGAGATGTCTCCAAGTCAAAAGAGCATGCACAACTGCCGCCAACTCGAGATCATGAGTGGGGTAGTTCTTCTCATTGGGCTTCAATTGGCGAGAGGTATAAGCAACAACTTTCTTCTCTTGCATCAACACTGCGCCAAGACCTTGGACAGAGGCATCACAAAAGACCTCGTACGGCTTGGATTCATCAGGCGGAGTCAGAACTGGAGCAGTGATCAATTTCTCTTTCAAGGTGTTGAAAGCAATGTCACACTCCAGAGACCAAACGTACTTGACGTGCTTCTGGAGAAGATTTGAGAGAGGCTTCGCGATCTTGGAAAAGTTTTCAATGAATCTTCGGCAGTAGCTTGCGAGACCGAGGAAGCTACGGAGTTGCTTCACGTTCTGAGGAGGTTCCCAATTCACAATCACAGACACCTTCTCAGGATTCACCGCAATGCCCTTGGCAGAGATGATATGACCAAGATAAAGAACCTCATCGAGCCAAAATTCGCACTTGGAGAACTTGGAGTAGAACTGGTGTTCCCTCAGCTTATCGAGCACCAAACGCAAGTGCTTGGCATGATCTTCCTTGTTCTTCGAGAAAACCAGAATGTCATCGAGATAGACCAGAACGAAGTCATTGGTGTAGGCGTTTAAGATGAAGTTCATCATGCGAGAGAACGTCAGAGGAGCATTGACGAGGCCAAAAGACATGACAGTGTATTCATATGAACCATAGCTTGTCCTGAAAGCCGCCTTGGGAATATCTTGCTCACGGATTCGAATCTGATGATAACCCATACGGAGATCAAGTTTGGAGAATACTTGGGCACCTTTGAGTTGTTCGAACAGCTCGTTGATGTTGGGAAGTGGGTATTTGTTCTTGATGGTCTTCTTGTTCAATGGACGGTAATCAACACAAAGTCGGTCCGTTCCATCTTTCTTCTTCACAAAAAGAACACCACAACCCCACGGAGAAGAACTAGGCCGGATGAGACCCATTCTCTCTAGAATATCGAGTTGCTTCTTCAGCTCCTTCAACTCTTCAGGTTCGAGCTTGTAAGGACACTTGCACACAGGTTCCGTACCGAGCTCAAGATCGATGACGAATTCAACTGGCCGGTGTGGAGGCATTCCTGGAAGCTCTTCTGGAAAGACGTCTTGATATTCACAAA
Source organism: Triticum dicoccoides (assembly GCF_002162155.2). Taxonomy (NCBI): domain Eukaryota; kingdom Viridiplantae; phylum Streptophyta; class Magnoliopsida; order Poales; family Poaceae; genus Triticum; species Triticum dicoccoides. The sequence continues at coordinate 310,847,734 of NC_041392.1, read as the reverse complement.
CGACTGGAATTTGCGAGATAGCATCCAGTTCACCCTTCTCATTGAGAGAAAACAGACGGATTGTATTGTCCCGAGCGGCAAAGACAATTACATCCTCAGACGAATGAGTCAATAGAATCTGCCTGGCAGCACAATCAAGATGCGCCTTGTTCTTAGAAAGCCAATCCATTCCGAGAATAAGATCAATATCCGAGTCACCAAGAACAATTGGGGAAGAAAGGAACTTGTAGTTGCCCAACGTGATAGTAATATCTGGGACGCATAAATTAGCTGTCATTTGCTTGCCTAGTGACACGATTTGCAAAGAATTTTGCAGATACTAATAATCGCACTCATACTTCGATGCAAAAGGTTTGGAAATGAAACAATGCGATGCACCAGTGTCAAAAAGAACTTTTGCAGGAATATCATTAACAGGAAGGTTACCCATGATGACATCTGATGAATCCTCTGCCTGAGCTGCGTTCATCAAGTTGACCTTGGCATGCTTGGGGTTATGCTTGACCACAGCTGTACTTGCCGATCTGACAAGAGGAGGAGGAGGAAGACGCCTCTGGTTGAAACACTTGTTGGCATAGTGACCCTTCTATTGGCACTTGTTGCACGTGACCTCTGAAAGCGGACGGTGATACGGAGCACTCGATCTTGGAGCTTGAGACGAAGTCTTGTTCTGAAAGACAGGGTTGGGTGGGTGGGAAGATCCACTGCCACCTTTGCTCTTCTGCTGATACGGCTAACGGAACGGAGGAGGAGGAAGCCAATACTTCTGCTGCTTGGCCACTTGAGTAGAGGAAGAAGGAGTAGTGTCTCTGACTCGCTTCTTGGAAGCATCACACCTCAGTTGAGCGGCCTCTTGCTTCAATGCCATGTTGTAGAACTCATCGTACCTCAAGGGTTCAAAGAGAACAAGAGCTAGCTGAATTTCTTCTCTGAGACCACCCCTGAACTGGTACATCATGCTCTTCTCATCAGGAACGTCATGCTTAGCAAAGCGGGCGAGCTTCTGAAACAACTTGTTGTAGTCATAGATAGACAAAGAGCCTTGCTTCAGGTTGCGGAATTCCTCACGCTTGCTTTCAACCACGCTCTGAGGGATATGGTGAGCTTTGAAATCTTGACGGAATTCATCCCAGGTAATAACACATCCACCTCTGGAGTCCTTGTACTGCTGGAACCATTCTGCAGCTTGATCTTTGAGTTGGAAGGAAGCGAACTTGACAAAGTCCTCAGGCCTGACGTTAATGTACTCAAAATGCTTGCATAGATCCACAAGCCAATCGTCAGCATCAGTAGCCTCAACACAATTGTTGAAAGTCTTTGGCCCGTTAGCAAGGAACTGGTTGAGTGTAGCAAAGTGATTCTGATTGTTGCCTTAGTTCCCTTGGTTGCCTTGATTGCGCTCTTGAAGAACTTGCATGATCAACTGCGTGTTTGCATTGGTTGCGGCCATCACAGCTTGCCATGCCTCCGGAGGAGGTGGAGGTGGTGGCGGATCCTGATTCTGATTTTGATTGGTGCTCTTAGCGGGAGCCATCCTGAAGAGGTTGACCACCGTTAGCACATAGACAGATAAAATGAAGCTGAATCCAACGGAATGAAAATTGCAACACAAAGTCTTCACATCCAAACAAAATGAACGAATGCATTCCTCTTGAAATGGTCACATATCCATAAATTGAGAAGCCACTTAGAATTTAGGTAGAGAAATAAATCAACAAGGTACGGATCAAGAACGAGTACTCGGTAAGAAATCCCAATCTCAAACCAAATATCCGTGGAAGAAGAACTAGAGCTACAAGAATTCCCACCTATGAAACTCCTGAACCTTTCCGGTTATGCAATCAGGTGTTGGGGATACAGGGGAAGCATAATATCTCACCCAAATCTAGCAAATCCTACATCCAGTTGTATCCATCCTCCAACACATAACCGAGGAAACTTCGGAAACCATCTACCTCAACCTTCGAAAAGCATCCGTTATACAAGTTATGGCGATACTCCCGAACTCCCGCCCCAGTACTAGGTGGCGTCGAGGTTATCTCACCAACGAACTGCATAAAAGAGATTTTCGATGTCAGCGTACTAAACTCAGGTATTCCAGAACTGCAACGATAAAATTATGATGACAACACCTCAGAGCTCAACTCCCCGGGACACTTCCACAAAACCCCTGACAGGAGGCACCAAGACAATGTTCTCGTCATAAAACCATTGGAACGATTCCAAGATACCCGCATGATCCTAAAAAAATTTATTGAAATTTGAGAAGAGAAGAGTCAAAACTCTACGTCAGGATGCCTTACCAGAGCGATGAGGAGACTGGGAAGTAAAAAAGAATTACTAAACTCTCCGATATATAATTCCTAAATGACTCAAAACATTTTTTCTAGACACAACTCGGCCGCTAATAACGATCAGGCAATGGGGCTCCTAAGGTCGGGGAAGGCTCTGATACCAACTTGTAACACCCTCGATGCAACTATATCTCCCACGTGTCGAGGCACGACTTAGAGGCATAACCGCATTGAAAGCAATGTCGCAAGTTAGGCAATCATCACAACATCCCATGTAATATAGATAATAAAAAGGGGAGATACATAGTTGGCTTACACTCGCCACGTCACACAAAGTACATAAATAACATTACAACAACCAAACACTCATGGCCCGACTACGGCGCCAAAATAAAAGATAACCCAACATGCAACACGGTCCCGATCACCCCCAACTGGGCACCACTACTGATCATCAGGGAAAGACACGTAGTATCGTTGAGAGTCCTCGTCGAACTCCCACTTGAGCTCAAGCGCGTCATCTAGAGCGGAATCATCAGGCCCTGCATCTGGTTTAATAGTAATCTATGAGCCACAGGGACTCAGCAATCTCGCACCCTCGCGATCAAGACTATTTAAGCTTATAGGTAAGGCAGGGTAAATATGTGGAGCTGCAGCAAGCGACTAGCATATATGGTGGCTAACCTGTTCGCAAAAGAGAGCGATAAGAGGAGGCAAAGCGCGAGCAAGAAACTAGAGAACAACCTACGCAAGCATTACTCCAACACCGTGTTCACTTCCCGGACTCCGTCGAGAAGAGACCATCACGGTAACTCACACTGTTGATTCATTTTAATTAAGTTAAGGTTCAAGTTATCTACAACCGGACATTAGCAAATTCCCATCTGCCGATAACCGCGGGCACGGCTTTCGAAAATTCAAATCCCTGCAGGGGAGTCCCAACTTAGCCCATGACAAGCTCTCACGGTCAACGAAGGAATAGACCTCCTCCCGAGACATTCCGATCAGACTCGGTACCTTGGTTCTTCAAGACACTTCGACAGGTTAAAACAAGACCAGCAACACCGCCCGAATGTGCCGACAAATCCCGATAGGAGCTGCACATATCTCGTTCTCAGGGCACACTCAGATGAGCTCTCCATACGACTAAAACCAAACCTCGAGTTTCCTTGAGGGGGCGCTGCACAGGACTCTAGTTCGGACCAACACTCAGAGGAGCACTGGCCCGAGGGGGTTTAAATAAGATGACCCTCGGGCTCCGGAAACCCAAGGGAAAAAGGGGCTAGGTGGCAAATGGTAAAACCAAGGTTGGGCATTGCTGGAAAAGCTTTAATCAAGGTGAACTATCAAGGGGTTCCCATTATAACCCAACCGCGTAAGGAACGCAAAATCCGGGAACATAACACCGATATGACGGAAACTAGGGCGGCAAGAGTGGAACAAAACACTAGGCGAGAGGCCGAGCCTTCCACCCTTTGCCAAGTATATAGATGCATTAAGATAACATGGTAATATAATAATATCCCAACAAGTAAATAAGGTTCCAACAAGGAACGGCCTCCAATCTTCACCTGCAACTAGCAATGCTATAAGAGGGTCTGAGCAAAGCGGTAACATAGCCAATCAACGGTTTGCTAGGACATGGTGGGTTAGAGGTTTGACATGGCAATTTGGGAGGCTTGAAAGCAAGTGGTAGGCATCGTAGCATGGCATAGCAAAAGAGCGAGCATCTAGCAAAGCAAAGATAGTAGTGATTTCGAGGGTATGATCATCTTGCCTGCCAAGTTGTCAGAGTTGACTGGATCCTCGAAAGCAAAATCAACGGGCTCCTCGTTAGCAAACTCGTCTCCCGGCTCTACCCAAACAAGACAAACAAGCAAACAGAACACAATCAACCACGTGCAAAGCTCAAACAATAAGATGCAAAGATGATATGCTATGCGGGATGCGATGCGGGATGCATATGCAAGATGTGGCAGGGAATGAATGAACCTGGCCTCAACTTGTAAATACAAGTGTGCCACTGGAAAGGTGAGATGAGATCGCTTGAAAACGATATAAAGAACGCCAGAATCGGAGTTACGGTTTGGAAATGGCAAGCGATTCAAATATGACCACGTTCTGCGATTTACAGCAAGTAGCCATCTAAATGCAACAAGATGAACATGCTACAGCACCCAAACATGGCATCAAAATACATGGAAGGGATCCATTCATGAAGCTTAACAAAATTCTAGCAATGAGCTACGGCCAATTCATCCATTAACAGGTTCAAACAAGCATGGCAAAAATGCATATGGTAAACAGATTTCAGACTTAGTGAAATTAACACTTGTCTGGAATTTCAGATCAGATAGCACTCTTCGGAGCAACAAAACTACATGCTACAGGACCTGAACATGGCAAAGTAAAGCATGGAATGGAGCTACTCAAAGAGCTTAACAAAAGTCCCTTAGTGAACTTGAGCCAAAAGTGATCAGAAAATACAATTGCAAGCATGTGAACATGGCAAAAAGATAATCAGTTCTCAGACTTGGTGAAAACTGGAGCATGCTGAAAACAGATATCAAGTAGGCATGTTTACGAGCTCGATGCACTCACTACATAGCATGTCATGATAATATAATCATACACCCATCAAGAATACACAAAATTCAAGTTAGACATGGCAAGAACAATAGAATAGCATGCCCGGATCAACTATAACATCATCGGCAAAATCGCTAACAAGTAGACAATCTGCACAGATTCACGAAATGACAAAAGTAGAGCTCGATTGACTCAATCTAGGATGCTCCATAATTTCAAATAAAGACATGGATGGATAGAGCACTACAATATTAACAAAACATCCTTACTGATCATCCTCAAAAGAGGCACGGATCACTAGGAAACAACATGAACATATGGCCCTATGAGATAAACAGCTCAAGGACTTGGTGGAAATGCTAAGTCCCTGAAATCAGCATTAGCAAATGCCTCACTTTGCAAGCTTGTGCTAGTCACCACACACATCACAAAAATACATGGGTTGCACCTCTGGAAAGATAGCAAAACCCTTAACAAAACATATGTAGAGCTCATGGGCATATCATGCACACAATAATCATGGCAAAAATGACAAATATCTAAATGGAACAGCAGATCTGACAATTATCTCAAGTAGCACTCTTCTAACAGCATTTCGGTCATCAAGATTAACTCAAATAAAAATGATGCAATGATATGAAATTATGTGCTCTCTGAGGCGAACAATTTGATATGCTATATGCCCAAAACGGAGCTACGGATTAGGAGTTACGGCACGATGAACTGGAGCAAAACAAAATATGCAGACTTGGGGAAAAAATCGAGGTCAACCCTAGGGTTACTGTAGCTCGGATCTGGATCTGGGTGCACGCCGACCGAGGAACACCGGAGTTCGTCGGGGAGGTAGGCCGGCGGCTTGCCGGAGAGCTCGGGGAGGCGGCGTTGAGGAGGGAGGAGGAGGCCGGGGCGGCGGCGTCGATGGTGATGGCCGGCGATGGCGGCGGGGAGGCTCCTGCCGCCGAGGGACGAGGTGGCCGCCGGCGAGTTCTTGCTGCGGCGCGGTGGCGCGGCTCCGCCGGAGAGGGAGGCGAGGCGGCTCAGGCTCGCCGCGGAGCTTGACGACGAAGGCGCGGGCGGCGGTGGGCAGGTGGGCCGCGGGGGCCCGGTGCGGGCCTGGCGGGCCAGCGCGGCGGTGGTGAAGTGGGGCTCTCCCCCAGGTGATGTGGCGCGCCCCGGTTGGCCGGAGCCGGCAGCGGATGCTGTCCGGCCGGGGACGGACATGTCCGGCCGGCGCGATGTGTTTTTTAGGGTTTTGTACGGGGAGATCTGAAATTTGGAGAGGGGGAGGTATATATAGGCATAGAGGGAGCTAGGAGTGTCCAAATGAGGTGCGGTTTTCGGCCACGCGATCGTGATCGAATGCTCTAGATGATGGAGAGGGTTTTGGTGGGTTTTGGGCTAACTTGGAGGGGTGTTGGGCTGCAACACACACGAGGCCTTTTCGGTCCCTCGGTTAACCATTGGAGTATCAAACGAAGTCCAAATGATACGAAACTTGACAGGCGGTCTACCGGTAGTAAACCAAGGCCGCTTGGCAAGTCTCGGTCCAATCCAGAAATGTTTGATCCCCACACATGAAAGAAAGGTAGAAATGACCACCGAAGGAGAACGAAGCGCCGGAATGCAAAACGGACAATGGGGAAAATGCTCGAATGCATGAGACGAACATGTATGCCAAGGCAATGCACATGATGACATGATATGAGATGCATGACAACGAACAACACACGGAGACAAAAATCCGAACCCGAGAAAATAAAATAACTTAAGGCCGGAAACGGCAAGAGTTGGAATACATATTGGGAAAATCATATCCGGGGTGTTACAGGTTAGCGGGATGTAAATGGGCTATATGCGAACAAGCCGTTAACAGGATTGCCATGGGCTGGCCCACCACCTTTTGACCAAGTCAAATGGGCCGGCCTTTTCACAGGAATGGGCCTCTGTTGGGCCATGCCACGTGTTGACGTATCATAGGCGCTTTGGGTCCAATGAGTGGATGACATCTGTCCCAACAGTGAGCCGACACGTGTTTCCTCCAGTCAATGATGATTTTACACGTGGAAAATCCCATTGGTCAGGGCTGCTAACGGGTTATCGGATCCAAAACCGGGCCCGATAGCTTAACGGCATTCCGTTACGGTGGATGCCACGTGTTGGTCACCCTTGACGAAAGCACTTTTGTGATAGGCGATTTATTGTCATGGAAGTGGACACTTCCATGATGATAATTTTGGTAATGTCATGGAACACTTCTACGACAGCACGGGTATGACTATCTTGATTCTGTCATAAAATTGCCATGGATGTACATGCATGACAGAAAACGTGGCCTACTATGACAAACACGTATCATCACGGAAGTGTATTCTTTTTGTAGTGGTGGCTACTGCACACATGACATTTCCACACACACCAATAAAGTAAATGATATATTACGTGCATGATTAACTAGCATAAACGATCATCTGATCATCTTCTACTTCTTATGACGCTTGCTCTGCTTCTGGCTCGTTCCGGGCTCGTCGATTTGGGTAACAAGGCACTTCCTCATGTCAACGATCCGCATGTGCATCTCGTAGCATGTGTACACGCTCTTGGCTACGAACCTTAGGTGATGCTCATCCAGTTGCCGCATCCAGGCCTTGTGCCAGGATACGGGACTTGTTCTCTAGGCATCCTGCTTCATGTTTTCGTAGTAGGGGTCGATGATGGCCGAGGCAAGTTCGACCAGGGAGTCCTGCTTCGTGCTGCCCCAGACCGTGTAGTGGTCACGGATTTGGACAAGGTTCTTGCAGGCCAAGCCCATAACACTGAGCGCTTTTACATCATCTTTGGTATCCACCATGGCGAACTTGTAGTCGGTGCTGCTGACAAACCTGTTGAAACGGTCGCAAGGCTCTGTGGCCATGCAGTAGTGATAGATCAGGACATGCTGGCGCACGCACAACTGGGCGACGGCAACCTTCTGATCTATGCCGGGATGACCGGCGGTGTACTGGAAGTCGATGCCGACCACCTTATACTTGTCTCTAGCAAGCAACTGCTGAAGGCTGTTGATGTAGTCGTCCACCACAGCCGGGTCGATGGTGTACACCACCGAGAGATCCGTCTCCCTCGCGTGGGTCTCCACTCTATGCTCGCCAAACTCCATTGGAGCGCCGTAGAGCAACCACATATATATGCATATAGTAGTTGAACGCGCAAGGAAAAGCTGTCCACAAGCCGAGCGCGCCGACGGACGCAACAGACGTGAGCAAAGCGCGCCGCGGCACCTAACCGCGAGCGCAGCGCGCTCCGGCGCCTAACGGCGGGATAGACCTGCATTCAAGCCAATCAACATGTGTTCAAAAAACAAAAATTATCAAAAAGTAATGAGATAGACACTGGCAGCACAACTTATAAATCGACGGATGTAGTACTAGTTACAGTGATGCATATAATTAGGCAAGAAGAAAGATGCATCCATCAATGTACGACCTCCTCTTCCTCAACTCAGTGCGCTGGGCCACCGACCGGCGGCTAAGGAGTGGTGGCTTTTGTGGCGAGGTCAAGGTGCTTCTCAACAATGGCATCCAAGGATTCCAGCCGGTTGAAGAAGGCCAAAGTCGTAGCATCCTCACTGGCCTTGTACATACCTATGTAAATGATTCGCTTGTACACATGGATGTGTAGGTCGACGGTTTCTTGCAGGGCGAGGCGCCTCGCGGTGAGCGCGACCTCCAGGTGGACATTCTTCGTGGCGTCGGCGGGCAGTCGCAGGGCCACCAATGCTTGAAAGAGGTTCCGACCATGGAGGCCGATTAGGGTGGCAGGCAATGAGGATCCCAGGTGCATGGGCTGGAGGAGTAAGGCGATGTCGTTCGTGAGCTTCTTGACGATGGTGAACCTGTTGGTGGTCCAAACGATCATCTGGTCGTACTAAGAGTCATAGCTGGCATCGACGGCGGCCATCCACCAGTCGGTCGCCAACACCGTGTGGAGATGGTCCACGATGCCATGCCGCAGGCCGACGTCGTGGACCATCTGGCACAGCCGCTGGCGCTCGCGCGCATCGCCGCCATGAGTCTGGAGTGAGCACTTTTGCGCTTATTAGTGTAGGTGCTTAGGCAAATTCTTAGGTGCATACAATGTGGTAGATGCATTGGAATGGAGGGGCGCCTTTATATGAGTGCAAACTGCGTTGCATTCACATCGTGCTGCCTCTTTTCCCGGGCGTCCTCCCATTACTTCCCTCATGCATTCACACAATGCTAATTGAAGGAGGATGCATCATTGGCCGTTCAACATTTGGGGAACCGCTACCCTCTCTCTCGTCTACATTAAAGCCATATCGGGAACTGCGCCGCCCGCTGTCAAATAAAATAGTACTGTGCCGCCCGCTGCACGCCCGGCTGAACATGCCTCCTCGCCTCCATCTATGCTTAATTACTGAATTTTAGTTGCAAAAATTAAATACTGCTAGTGATTCTTAGCTTCATATTATGACAAATCGCAGTGTTACAAGGTTGGCAAATGGCAATGTTACTAGATCAACAAATGTCGATCTTTCCAGTTTGACAAATGGCAACATACCCAATATGACAAATGCAAATCGCACCAAATTGTTTGTAAGCGGTTCACGGGTCATCCAAAAGAACCGTTTGTGTTCAAGAGATGCACAAATCCTGCTCTCACTTTGAATACAGGTGTTCTATCTAAAATGTTTGCAATCAAGAGCCATTAAAACCTATAGCCATTAAAACCAAGACACGTGGCGTCACGTGAATGGTTAACCGAACACACACGGTTTGAATTATACAAACGTTTGAGATATTAAAGTGGCAGCTATTTTTTCAAAATGCATTTGTTGGATATCATTATTCGACTGCGCCTTCTCTCATAATGGACACGGAGAATACCACAGCATGTCGGGTGCCCTTCCATGATAGCATGCTAAGTTTCATGAATTTCAGACGAGTTTTAGATTTACTAGAATTAAAAAACCAAGCATCTCAATGTTTTTCCTGCAATCAATGGTGCCATAGTGTTTGAAATTCATTCCCATTTCTCGCATGGGACCTAAGCATGCACCCAAGGACAAATATTTGATTTTTCAAAGAATTTATATGCACTGGAGCATGTGCTTGTAGTTCAAATTTGAATTATGCACATAAATGCATTGAAAACTCAGTTAATGCATAAAAATGTCCAAACGAACCCCGAAAAATCACAAAAATCCACACAACACTCATGTTGTTCTATGTTGACACAAGAGAAAAAATTGAAAGCAATAAGAGGCAATGGGTATCATTTCGTCCCCAAAGGTGGGATATTCCCTACCGAAAACCATCATGCTTGTTGTGAGAAGCTCCGGTTTGTGAAAAGCATATACCCAAACGTGCCCCAAATGGGACATAAAATGTACCACGGCATGTTGATGCCGCTCCATGATAGCATGCCATGTTTCATGAATTTCAGACGGGTTTTGCATTTACTAGAATTTAAAAACCAGGCATCTCAATGTTTTGTCGGCAATCAACGGTGCCATGGTGTTTGAAATTCATTCCCATTTCTTGCATGGGACCTAAGCATGCACCCAGGGACACAGATTTGATTTTTTAACCAGTTTATATGCGTTGGAGCATGCGCATGTAGTTCAAATTTGAATTATGCACATAAATGCATTTGAAACTCACTTAATGCATAAAAATGTCCAAACGAACCCTAAAAAATCACAAAAATTCACACAATACTCCTGTTGTTTTATGTTGACACGAGAAAAAAATTGAAACTAATAAGAGGCGATCGATATCATTTCATCCCCAAAGGTGGGACGTTCCCTACCGAAAACCATCATGCTTGTTGTGAGAAGCTCCGGTTTGTGAGAAGCATATACCCAAACCTGCCCCAAATGGGACAAAAAATTTACCACGGCATGTTGATGCCGCTCCATGATAGCATGCCAAGTTTCATGAATTTCAGACGGGTTTTGAATTTACTAGAAATTAAAAACCAGGCATCTCAATGTTTTGCCGGCAATCAACGGTGCCATGGTGTTTGAAATTCATTCAAATTTCTTGCATGGGACCTAAGCATGCACCCAAGGACACAGATTTGATTTTTCAACCAGTTTATATGCACTGGAGCATGCACATGTAGTTCAAATTTTTATTGTGCACATAAATGCATTGAAAACTCACTTAATGCATAAAAATGTCCAAACGAACCCCGAAAAATCACAAAAATTCTGACAACACACATGTTGTTCTATGTTGACATGAGAAAAAAATTGAAAGCAATAAGAGGGAATGGATATCGTTTCGTCCCCAAAGGTGGGACGTTCCGTACCAAAAACCATCATGCTTGTTGTGAGAAGCTTCGGTTTATGAGAAGCATATACCCAAACCTGCCCCAAATGGGACAAAAATTTTACCACGGCATGTTGATGCCGCTCCATGATAGCATGCAAAGTTTAATGAATTTCAGACGAGTTTTGGATTTACTAGAATTTAAAAACCAGGCATCTCAATGTTTTGCCGGCAATCGATGGTGCCATGGTGTTTGAAATTCATTCTCATTTCTTGAATGGGACCTAAGCATGCACCCAAGGACAAAGATTTGATTTTTCAAAGAAATTATATGCACTGGAGCATGTGCATGTAGTTCAAATTTAAATTATGCACATAAATGCATCGAGAACTCACTTAATGCATAAAAATGTCCAAATGAACCCTGAATAATTCCAATTCTTTTATGATTACTGCAGATAAAAGGTCTAGCAATTCAAACACCGTCCATGGCCACTGTGACCCCATTGTGTAATTCAAATCAAGACAAAAAATCAAGTAGATCCCACACAGTTTATTATAACCGACCATGTGAGATGCAGCGCAAAATATCTTCGGACCGTGTCTGAATAAGGGACCGTGTCTGATGACACTTTGCGCGCCAGTTTTTTGGCTGGAGCAATTCCAAATTTTTGGCTTTCGCGGAAATATCTACATCCCCGCCCCCTCCCCCTTACCAAAAGCCACATTTCCCCACTTTCCGCCTTCCTTTCCAAGTTGAAACCTTCACTCCTTGCTTATAGCGCCGCCGCCTCCTCGCCGGCGATCCTCCTTCACGCTGCTCGGCCTTGCCTATCCAGGCAGGTAATCCACACCCGACCCCCATCCTCCTCCTCATTCCACATCCCACATGCCCCGACCGCTGGTGCAAGCGCGACACCTTCCACCCAAATCACCGACCCCTCAACCAAATAAGCGCCGGCCTAAGCCATGGTGCACGCAGTATAGCCAGGACCTCAAGGAGCATTTGGCAGTGGAGAAGAAAATCATGGCCGCACACGTGGATGAGGTCGTGATGGCTGCCATTCGTGCCGACCCCCAGATCTTGGAGGAGCACCTCACCGTCGAGGCCACCGTTTATGCCTCATGCGCCGACGTCGCGACGCGGTTGGCTGCTTTAAACGATAGTTCGTGGTATTTTCTCGAGGCCACCTTCGATGCCTTCGACGAAGACTACGAGGTGTTTTCTCAGCATGCATGTGTTTACCTCATCTCGAGAGCCAGCAGGTTGGTGCCCAGAGCGGCTCAGGCAACTCACCACTACAACGAGGGCACCCATGATGTGGAGGCCTTGCCCTCTTCCATGTCCAAGGAGCCAATCGTCATCGATATCTCCGACAATGAGGAGTAGCTTGTCTTATTACCTCACTATAAGGACCCATGTTTAGTTTGCTAGCTACTTCCTTTCCTTAACAAATTTTGTGCTATCTACTATTACCATGCAATCTTCTACTATAGTGTATATGTTCTATGTGTCGTGCAATGTGGTGTTCAATTAACTGCTTGGTTCAATTCTGCAAATGTGATGTTCAATTCTTTAGGGTGCAATATTTCCAAGATGTTAAGCATGCTTGGTTTGGTTAACTGTCTGGTCTTCTATTAGGAGTATGTTATATTGTTCAATTGGTGTTTAGTTAACTTCTTGGTTCATTTGTTGTGGCTTGGTTCACTTGTTGTGGTGTTTAGTTAACTGCTAGGTTCAATTCTGCAATGCGATGTTCAATTGTTGTGGGTGCATTATGTTATTGTATACCATGTGAGGAATAAATCGAATTTGGTTGTACTAAATACATGAGAAACAAATACAATTGCTACATTTTGAAGTTGTTAAGCATGCTTGGTTTGGTTAACTGTCTGATCTTCTATTAGGAGTATGTTATATTGTGCAATGTGGTGCTCAGTTAATGTTTGGTTCATTTGTTGTGGTGTTTAGTTAACTGCTTGGTTCAATTCTGCAATGCGATGTTCAATTGTTGTGGCTGCATTCTCTTATTGTATACCATGTGAGGAATAAATTGAATTTGGCTATACTAAATACATGAGAAACAAATACAATTGCTCTATTTCCAAGTCATTAAGCATGCTTGGTTTGGTTAACTGCCTGATCTTCTATTAGGAGTATGTTATATTGCAATGTGGTGCTCAGTTAACGTTTGGTTCATTTGTTGTGGTGTTTAGTTAACTACTTGGTTCAATTCTGCAATGTGATGTTCAATTGATGTGGCTGCATTCTGTTATTGTATACCATGTGAGGAATAAATCGAATTTGGCTGCACTTAATACATGAGAAACATATACAAGTGTTGTATTTCCTAGTTCTTAATCATGCTTGGTTTGGATAAATGGGTTTTCCATGTGGCTTGAATTAATCTGATTAATCTGCAATGTGCTTATTTATCATCAACATATTTTACTGATAGCATGCGAACCCTGACTTAACCTGATTACTAACTACCTTATATGTGTTGCAGGGAAACAATGGGAAGCACTGAGGTTTACAAGATGGTACTAACTATTATACCTTGCCTTTTTGTATTCCTTTGCCCCATTTCCAATATAGAGAAGATATTTATGCACATCCTTGTTTTCAGGCTTCACTTATGATTACCTCTCAAACCACCTATGTGGTCAGGAGGCGAGGAAAGTTTTCATACAACACCCACGGTTCAATATTGAAGTGTTCCTGAAGAGGTCTAAGGATGGATGGTCAATCATCCACAGGCACTGGCCTAAAGTTGCAAAGACCTTCAACATGAATGAAGGCTCAATATTTGTCTTCTGCTTCAGCAGTTTTCCAGATGAGATGCATCTCTCTATGTACTGTCTATGATGCTAATTTCGAAAGGTTCTAGATGTTGCATGTGAAACTTGCTACTGGTGCAGTTGTGTAATGGGGTAGCTGAGTGCTGAAGCTATATCATGTTGTACTCTGATGTATTTCAATTATGAAATCCTTCTTCCTTAATATGGAAATGGAATATATTATGTGCTTAATATGAATGTCAATTAGATTAGTAAATGGATTATTAATAATAGGGCAATTAGCCTGCTAATTGGCCAATTAGCTTGCTAAATGGGTTTTCCTATTGCGAACGGTTAATGAGAAAACACCGTGGGCGATGACCTTAGGCAACGCACACAGTTTCTAGGAATAAACCATGTTGGATCAATGAACAATCACACACGACATTCTTTTTAAAACTGTTTGCGTTACGCCACCTTGCGCAAACGTTTTCCTTGTAGCGACTGTGTGGGATGTATATACGAACGGAAACGTTTAGCAGGGACCGACTGTGTGGGATGTACTTGCAACTAGAAACAATTTCGCCGTATAATTGTATTTTTAGCACTACTCTACGCATTTCCGCATTTGAGCGCTCGCTGGTCGCACATGACCTCATTTTGCCAAGCGTATGTGCCAGGTGGGCATATCCCCAACGGTTTCTGGGTCGTGTGGGAAGGACCCCCCCCTATCGCCCACACTCACTTGGCGACGTTTCCGAATGCCGTTGCAGAAAGGGGTTAAAAACCGTTTGTTTAGGACGGACGCGCACCAGTGTAAGTTCATTGGGAAGAAGCTGACTACATGGTAGATGAGATGATCATGCAATTTTACTCGATAGCTCACTTCTATTCCAATGGAAGGATAGTTTGGATGACCTAAGGAGTCAAATACCATTCTAGCGTGCGTGAGTGGACCACATTGCATGGTGTTCTCGAAGCTGATGAAGATGACATCGATGTGTATGCTAAGCCAAAGATGGACCACAATTCCATGGCTAACATGTACACGGAGATTCCTAACAAGTACAAGGACTCTCACAAGCATGGCTCTGTTTATCATTTGTTGGTAGGACTTTTGCTACCTACAACACTATCATGAGGCGTACTTTAATGCCCAAGTCAGGCGACGAGAGGATGATTTGAGGTCACTCCATTAACATGTTGCATCATATTGACCAACATGAGAAGTTCAAGGTCATGGATCCCATAGTGGAAACCATCAAGAGGACAGTTGCTGACGAGAAGAGATCATTGATACGTCCATTTTGCATCATGTTTCCTTGCTGTTATTTATAATGTTTTTATCCATAATAATGTTTTTTGGAGTAATTCTAATGCCTTTTCTCTCATAATTTACAAGGAACACACCAAGAGGGAGAATTCCGGTAGATGGAAATCTGGACCTGGAAAAGCTACGTTAGGCCACCTATTCAGCACAACTCCAAATGGGCTGAAACTTTACGGAGATCTTTTATGGATTATTTGAGAAATATTGGAGTCAATAAACACCAGAGGAGGGCCACCAGGTGGGCACAACCCACCTTGGCGCGCCAGGCCCCCTGGCGCGCCCTGGTGGGCTGTCGCCTCCTCGGCCCACCTCCGGTGCCCATCTTTTGGTATATAAGTGGTTTTGACCAAGAAAAAATTGGGAGAGGACTTTCGGGATGGAGCGCCGCCATCTCGAGGCAGAACTTGGGCAGGAGCACTTTTGCCCTCCGGCGGAGCGATTCTGCCGGGGGAACTTCTCTCCCGGAGGGGGAAATCATCGTCATCATCATCACCAACAAATCTCCCATCTTGGGGAGGGAAATCTCCATCAACATCTTCACCAGCACCATCTCATCTCAAACCCTAGTTCATCTCTTGTATTCAATCTTGTTACCGGAACTATAGATTGTTGCTAGGGGTTTGACTAGTAGTGTTGATTACATCTTGTAGTTGATTGCTATACGGTTTATTCGGTGGAAGAATATATGTTCAGATCCATTATGCATATTAATACCCCTCTGATAATGAGCGTGTTTGTTGATTGTGAGTAGTTACTTTTGTTCTTGAGGTCACGGGATAAATCATGTTACAAGTAATCATGTGAATTTGATATGTGTTCGATATTTTGATAGTATGCATGTTGTGATTCCCTTAGTGGTGTCATGTGAACGTTGACTACATGACACTTCACCATATTTGGGCCTAAGGGAATGCATTGTGGAGTAGTAAATAGATGGTGGGTTGCGAGAGTGACAGAAACCTTTATGCACTATTCCGTAAGGGACCGATTAGATCCTAGAATTTAATGTTATGGTTAGGATTTATCATTAATACTTTTCTCGTAGTTGCGGATGCTTGCGGGAGGGTTAATCATAAGTAGGAGCTTTGTTCAAGTAAGAACAGCACCTAAGCACTGGTCCACCCACATATCAAATTATCAAAGTATCGAACACAAATCAAACCAATATGATGAAAGTAACTAGATGAAATCCCCGTGTACCCTCAAGAACGCTTTTCTTATCATAAGAGACCGATTTGGCATGTCCTTTTCCTCAAAAGGATTGGCCTACCTTGCTGCATACTTGTTACAATTATTGTTACTTGCTCGTTACAAATTATCTTGCTATCAAACTACTCGCTACTTACAATTTCAGCACTTGCAGACATTACCTTACCGAGAACTACGTGTCATTTACTTCTGCTCCTCGTTGGGCTCGACACTCTTACTTATCAAAAAGAGATACAATTGATCCCCTATATTTGTGGGTCATCAAGGCTATTTTCTGGTGTCGTTGCCGGGGAGTGAAGTGCTTCTGCTAAGTGGAATTCGGTAAGGAAACATTTATATAGTGTGCTGAAATTTATTGTCACTTGTTACTATGGAAAACAATCCTTTGAGGGGTATGTTCGGGGTATCTTCACCTCGTCTAGAGCCAAAATTAATTTCCCCTCAACCTATAGCATCTACTGACAATATTGAATATGAAATTCCTTCGGGTATGATAGAACAACTGCTAGCTAATCCTTAGGCAGGAGATGAAACTGAACATCCAGATATGCACTTGATATATGTCGAACAAATTTGAGGATTGTTTAAGCTTGCATGTTTACCCAGAGATGAGGTGATGAGAAAGGTTTCCCCTTTATCTTTGAGGGTAAAAGCATCGGCATGGTATAGGTTATGTGATGCTATTGGATCATGGAATTGGAATCGTTTAAAATTGGAGTTTCACCAAAAAATTATCCTATGCATCTAGTTCATCGTGATCGGAATTATATATATAATTTTTGGCCTCGTGAAGGAGAAAGTATCGCTCTAGCTTGGGGAGGCTTAATTCAATGTTATATTCATGCCCCAATCATGAGCTCTCAAGATAAATTATTATTCAGACTTTTATGCTCGGCTTACTCGTAATGATCAAACCATGTTGGATACTTCTTGTGTTGGTTCTTTTATGAAGAAGACTATTGAATTCTGGTGGGATCTTTTGGAAAGAATTAAATGCAACTCTGAAGATTGGGAACTCGAGAAGGTAAAGAGTCAGCTATAAAGGTTAAGTATGATTGTGTTAAATATTTTTTACAAATGCTTTTCAAAAGTTTATCACTAAATATGATCTTGACTCTGAGATAGTAGCCTCCTTTTGTGAATCTTCTGCTACTCATGTTGAACTCCCTAAATGGAAGTGGATTGGATATCAACCACCTATTAAAGAAGAAATTAAAGAACTGGTATCAGTTAAAGAAGAAGCTATACTTTATAATGTTGATCCAGTTGTTCCTACTGGTTATTTTGAGAAACCTCCTTTTCCTGTTAGGATAAAGGAACATGCTAAAGTTTCAACTGTGGTTAACAAAAGCTCTGTTAGAACACCTAAACCTGATGAACAAATTAGAGCTGAACCTAATATTTCTATAGTTAAAGATCTCTTGGAAGAAGATGTGGATGGGCATCTTATCTACTTCTGTGAAGAAGCTACTAGAATTGCTAAACCTGATGGAAAAGATAAACATAGACCTGTTGTTGGCATGGCTGTCATTTCAGTTAAAATAGGAGATCCCTGTTATTATGGTTTATGTGATATGGGTGCTAGTGTGAGTTCTATTCCTCACAAGTTATATCAAGAAATTAGGGAGGACATAGCACCTGTTGAGATAGAAGACATAGATGTTACTATTAAACTTGCAAATAGAGACACTATATCACCAGTTGGGATTGTCAGAGACGTTGAAGTCTTGTGTGGGAAAACAAAATATCCTACCAATTTTCTTGTTCTTGGTACCCCACCTGATGACTTCTGTCTCATTATCTTTGGTAGACCTTTCTTGAACACCGTTAATGCTAGGATACATTGTCAGAAATAAATTGTGGGTGTTATCTTTGGTGATGAGTCTCATGAGTTTAATTTTTCCAAGTTTAGTAGGAACCACCATGGAAAAGAATTGCCTAGTAAGGATGAATTAATTGGTCTTGCTTCTGTTGATGTGCCACCTACTGACCCTTTAGAACAATATTTGCTAGACCATGAAAATGATTTACATATGCATGAAAGAAATGAAATAGATAAGGTTTTCTTTGAACAACGTCCTCTGCTTAAACACAATTTGCCTATTGAAACTCTTGGAGGTCCTCCTCCACCTAAGGGTGATCCTGTGTTTGAATTAAAACAATTTTCGGACACTTTGAAATATGCTTATCTTGATGAAAAGAAGATATATCATTTTATTATCAGTGCTAACCTTTCAGAACATGAAGAAGAAAGGTTATTGTAAGTTCTAAGGAAGCATCGAGCTGCTATTGGATATACTCTTGATGATTTAAAGGGCATTCGTACCACTCTATGTCAGCACAAAATTAATATGGAACCTGATGCTAAACTCGTTGTTGATCACCAACGTCGGTTAAATCCAAAGATGAAAGAGGTGGTAAGAACGGAAATATTAAAATTTCTGGAAACACGTGTAATCTATCCTATAGCTGATAGTAGATGGGTAAGTCCTATTCACTGTGTTCCTAAGGAAGGAGGTATAACTGTTGTTCCCAATGATAAGAATGAACTTATTCCACAAAGAATTGTTACAGGCTATAGAATGGTAATTGATTTCAAAAAATTAAATAAAGCTACTAGAAAAGACCATTACCCTTTGCCTTTTATTGACCAAATGCTTGAAACATTATCTAAGCACACAAATTTTTGCTTCCTTGATGGATATTTTGGCTTCTCACAAATACCAATTTCTCAACCTGATCAAGAAAAGACCAATTTTGCTTTTCCTTTTGGAACCTATGCTTATATACGTATGCCTTTTGGTTTATGTAATGCACCTGCTACCTTCCAAAGATGTATGATGGCTATATTCTCTGACTTCTGTGAAAAGATTGTTGAGGTTTTCATGGATGACTTTTATGTTTATGGGAAGTCTTTTGACGATTGTTTAAGCAATCTTGATCGAGTTTTTCAGAGATGTGAACAAACAAATCTTGTCTTGAATTGGGAGAAGTGCCACTTTATGGTAAATGAAGGCATTGTCTTGGGTCATAAAATTTATGAAAAAGGTATTGAAGTGGACCAAGCTAAGGTTGATTCTATTGAGAAAATGCCATGTCCCAAGGATATCAAAGGTATTCGTAGTTTCCTAGGTCATGCTGGTTTCTATAGGAGATTTATCAAAGACTTTTCTAAAATTTCTAGGCCACTCACTAATCTTTTGCAAAAGGATATTCCTTTTGTCTTTGATGATGATTGTCTTGAAGCCTTTGAAACACTTAAGAAAGCTTTAATTACTGCATCTATAGTTCAACCACCTGATTGGAATTTGCCTTTGGAAATTATGTGTGATGCTAGTGATTATGATGTTGGTGTTGTTCTAGGACAAAGAGTTAATAAGAAATTGAATGTTATTCATTATGCTAGCAAAACTCTAGACAGTGCCCAAAGAAATTATGCTACTACTGAAAAGGAATTCTTAGCAGTGGTGTTTGCTTGTGATAAGTTTAGATCTTATATTGTTGATTCCAAAGTAACGGTTCACACAGACCATGCTGCTATTAAATATCTTATGGAAAAGAAAGATGCTAAACCTAGACTTATTCCTTCGGTTCTCTTGTTACAAGAATTTGATTTGCATATTATTGATAGAAAAGGAGCTCAGAACCCCGTAGCTGATAACTTATCTAGGCTTGACAATGTGCTTGATGACCCACTTCCTATTGATGATAGTTTCCTGATGAGCAGTTAGCTGCAATAAATGTTGCTAGTGGTACTCCTTGGTATGCTGACTATGCTAATTACATTGTTGCTAAATATTTGCCACCTAGCTTTACATATCAACAAAACAAAATTGTCTTCTATTATTTAAGACATTACTTTTGGGATGACCCACATCTTTATAAAGAAGGAGTAGATGGTATTATTATATGTTGTATACCTGAGCATGAACAGGGACAAATCCTACGGAAATGTCAATCCGAGGCCTATGGAGGGCATCATGCTGGAGATAGAGCTGCTCACAAGGTATTGTTGTTTGGATTTTATTGGCCTACTCTCTTCAAGGATGCTCGTAAGTTTGTCTCGTCTTGTGATGAATGTCAAAGAATAGGTAATATCGATAAGCGTCAAGAAATGCCTATGAATTATTCACTTGCTCTTGAACCATTTGATGTTTGGGGGTTTGATTACATGGGACCTTTTCCTTCCTCTAATGGGTATACACATATTTTGGTTGCTGTTGATTATGTACTAAATGGGTAGAAGCTATTCCAACTAGTAGTGCTGATCACCACACCTCTATTAAAATGCTGAAGGAAGTTATTTTCCCAAGGTTTGGAGTCCCTAGATATTTAATGACTGATGGTGGTTCACACTTTATTCATGGTGCTTTCCATAAAATGCTTGCTAAGTATGATGTTAACCATAGTATTGCATCACCTTATCATCCTCGGTCTAGTGGTCAAGTTAAACTTAGCAATAGAGAAATAAAATTAATTTTGCAAAAGACTGTTATTAGGTCTAGGAAGAATTGGTCTAAGAAATTAGATGATGCACTTTGGGCTTACGGGACATCATATAAAAATACTATCGATATGTCTCCTTATAAAATGGTTTATGGAAAAGCTTGTCATTTGCCTCTTGATTTAGAACACAAAGCATATTGGGCAGTTAAAGAACTCAATTATGATTTCAAACTTGTTGGTGAAAAGAGGTTATTTGATATAAGCTCATTAGATGAATGGAGAACCCAAGCATATGAGAATGCAAAGTTATTTAAAGAGAAAGTTAAAAGATGGCATGACAAAAGAATTCAAAAACATGAGTTTAAAGTCGGAGAATATGTTCTTTTGTACAACTCTCGTTTCAGATTGTTTGCAGGAAAACTCCTCTCCAAATGGGAAGGCCGCTATGTCACCGAGGAGGTTTACTGGTCCGGTGCCATCAAAATAAATAATTCCAAAGGTACTAACTCGAAGGTTGTGAATGGACAGCGAATAAAGCATTATATCTCAGGTATGCCTATTAAAGTTGAAAGCAATATTATCCAAACTTTGACACCAGAAGAATACATAAAAGAGTCCTTACGGAACACTCCAGAATTGTCAAAATAAGGAGGTACGTAGTGGGATAAGCAAAAGGACTCCGAAAATTCTGCAAAAATATGTTTCATCAGTTTTGGAATATTTTAAAATTTTGGAAATAAAGAAACTTCCAGGAAGCGTCCCCTGGTGGGCACAAGACCCCAGGGTGCGCCAGGCATGCCTGATGCGCCCAGGTAGGTTGTGCCCACCTGGGACACCTCCCATACTCCGTTTTTCTTCTATATGCTTGTCCTCCAAGATAAAAAAATCTATACATACTTCCTGAACCTATTAACCACCATATCACGGAGAAAATCCTCTGTTTTCTTTTCTTCTTGTTTTTGGTCAGATTTGTCAAGCTAGGCATCATGTCTTCCTTCTCCTCCAACCACATGGAAGAAGATGCTTGGCTGATGAAGACCGAGACGAAGAGGGAGGAGCCTACGGATGTAATCAAAGGAGTACAAGGCCTCTTCTTCATCACCACCACCATCTTCTTCATAACCAGAGGAGAAATGAGTATCGGGTATGGGCACTCCCCTTGGCTTTCGCCAAGCTTGGGGGAGGTGCCCAGGTATCGTATCATCCCAATATCTTTTGCTTTTATTTATTTTAGTTCAATATTTTGCTTTAGATGAAATAAAGTTTAGCTCGATCCTTTCTTGTTCGAGAGTTTGCTTAGTGACCTATCATTATAATTAAGTGCAAGTTATATAATAAAGTTTAGTATGATATTTTGTTTTCATTACTCTCATGTTGCAAATAAAGAAAAGAAAAGAAATGAGAAAGAAGGAAATAAAGAAAGGATAGAGTTAATGAAAAGATTGTATACTAATCCTATGGTAAGTGATAGCACCACATAAGGAAAAGTATAAGTAAGAAAATTTTATTAGAGATTGACAAACATAGCATTAGTCAATGATGCAACTCATGAAATAATTAATAAGGGAAGAGAAGATTCACATATAGATATACTATCCTAGAAATATTTTGTGATTGTGAGCCCTCATCAAAATATTATATGCCAAAATTGTTGAAGTTGGACAAGGAAGACAACTTAATGGTTTATGTTGGTTTATATTCACATAGAAGTCATATTGTCATAGATCCTTTAACATGTTATGGTTGCCCCCTATCTTTGCTAGCCAAAAATTATGTACTAAGTAGAGATACTACTTCTGCATCCAAAAACCCTTAAACCCAAATCTTTTTCAAGTGTCCACCATACCTACCTAGGGATTGAACAAGATCCCTCAAGTAAGTTGTCAACAGTGCAAAAAGGCAATAAAACTGCTTCTAAATATGTGAGATCTTTTAGTGCAAGAGAAAATTGAGCGTTACACAAACTTGGATGATAACGAATAAAAGCGACAGACTGCATAATAAAGGTTGTCATCTTAAGGGGCAATCTAACGTGACGTTCTTTTGCAAACAAATAAGCGCATGGCAACCTCTGCTTCCCTCTGCGAAGGGCCTATCCTTTACTTTTATGCAAAGAGTCAAAGTTTTCCTTCTATTCCTTTTTATTTTCTCTTTTGGCAAGCATCATGTGGTGAGGAAAGATCTAGGCACATATGTCCTGTTGAATATAGACAACATGAGTTATTATTGTTGACATCACCCTTGAGGTGAGCATGTTGGGAGGCAAAACTATAAGCCCTTATCTTTCTATGTGTCTGGTTGAAACGTTTTGTTCATGGGTACAAGGTGAGTGTTAGCAATCATAGAAGACTATATGATGGTTGAGTATGTGGACTTGCTTTAAAGGCTCTGGCACGTGACTCTTCCTGAAAAGATGATGAATTGTAGTTGCAAAGTTGACTGAGAACATAGTTTGTTGGTTTCTAATAGAGTTTTTGCTTTATACTTTGATTATGTGATGAACTGTTACTTATTCATGGGAATTGTATGATAAAAGTTCTATGATAAAAGTCCTTTGCTTAATCTTGTTGTTGTTATAATATTCAACAAGATGCTTCTATGTCCATATTTTGTTTTTATCGACACCTCTCTCTCAAAGCATGTGGACATGTTTTTTGATTTCGGTTTTCGCTTGAGGACAAGCGACGTCTAAGATTGGGGAGTTGATATGTCCTTTGCTTAATCTTGTTGTTGTTATAATATTCAACAAGATACTTCTATGTCCATATTTTATTTTTATCGACACCTCTCTCTCAAAGCATGTGGACATGTTTTTTGATTTCGGTTTTCGCTTGAGGACAAGTGAGGTCTAAGATTGGGGGAGTTGATACGTCCATTTTGCATCATGTTTCCTTGCTGTTATTTATAATGTTTTTATCCATAATAATGCTTTTTAGAGTAATTCTAATGCCTTTTCTCTCATAATTTACAAGGAACACACCAAGAGGGAGAATTCCGCCAGATGGAAATCTGAACCTGGAAAAGCTATGTCAGGCCACCTATTTTGCACAACTCCAAATGGGCTGAAACTTTACGGAGATTTTTTTATGGATTATTTAAGAAATATTGGAGTCAATAAACACCAGAGGAGGGCCACCAGGTGGGCACAAACCACCTGGGCGCGCCAGGCCCCCCTGGTGCGCCCTGGTGGGTTGTGGCCTCCTTGGCCCACCTATGGTGCCCATATTTTGGTATATAAGTGGTTTTGAACTCGAAAGAATTGGGAGAGGACTTTCAGGACGGAGCGCCACCGTCTCAAGGTGGAACTTGGGCAGGAGCACTTTTGCCCTCCGACGGAGCGATTCTGTCGGGGGAACTTCCCTCCCGGAGGGGGAAATCATCGTCGTCATCATCACCAACAAATCTCCCATCTTGGGGAGGGAAATCTCCATCAACATCTTCACCAGCACCGTCTCATCTCAAACCCTAGTTCATCTCTTGTATTCAATCTTGTTGCCGGAACTATAGATTGTTGCTAGGGGTGACTAGTAGCGTTGATTACATCTTGTAGTAGATTACTATATGGTTTATTCGGTGGAAGATTATATGTTCAGATCCATTATGCATATTAATACCCCTCTGATCATAAGCATGTTTGCTGATTGTGAGTAGTTACTTTTGTTCTTGAGGTCACGGGATAAATCATGTTACAAGTAATCATGTGAATTTGATATGTGTTCGATATTTTGATAGTATGTATGTTGTGATTCCCTTAGTGGTGTCATGTGAACATCGACTACATGACACTTCACCATATTTGGGCCTAAGGGAATGCATTGTGGAGTAGTAAATAGATGGTGGGTGGCGAGAGTGATAGAAACTTAAACCCCAGTTTATGCACTATTCCGTAAGGGACCGATTGGATCCTAGAATTTAATGATATGGTTAGGATTTGTCCTTAATACTTTTCTCATAGTTGCGGATGCTTGCAGGAGGGTTAATCATAAGTAGGAGGTTTGTTCAAGTAAGAACAGCACCTAAGCACCAGTCCACCCACATATCAAATTATCAAAGTAGCGAACACAAATCAAACCAATATGATGAAAGTAACTAGATGAAATTCCTGTGTACCCTCAAGAACGCTTTGCTTATCATAAGAGACCGGTTTTGCCTATCCTTTTCCTCAAAAGGATTGGGCTACCTTGCTGCATACTTGTTACAATTGTCGTTACTTGCTCGTTACAAATTATCTTGCTATCAAACTACTCGCTACTTACAATTTCAGCACTTGCAGACATTACCTTACCGAGAACAACTTGTCATTTCCTTCTGCTCCTTGTTGGGTTCGACACTCTTACTTATCGAAAAGAGCTACAATTGACCCCCTATACTTGTGGGTCATCAGTCATGTGGTTTTGCCCCACATATTCATATGCTTATCAACTCAAAGGGTGCGAACAAGAACTTTCTACTGGATCGTGAGCATTTGCCACTTCGGATTGAGTTTGAGTATAACACCATGATAATGGATCCATGTCATCCTACCTCAACCGCAGCACAGGCAAGTGCAAAGGTTGCAAGGACTTCAGGGCCCGGTGCTCCCTCAGCTCCAGTGCTGAAGACCAAGACCGGCCAGATGCAATATCTCATTCAAGCTACTCGAAGGATCGAGCGGAGTCTAGCCAACCTCGCACAGAACCAGAAGAGTCTAGAGAGGATTGTTGAAACTAAGATGCATGATCTGGATGTCAAGGTGATAGAGGTTCAAACCATAGTTGATAGCCTGAAGCGTGAAGTGGATGAAACCTAGGCACGTGCTTCTAGTGATGATGAGGACCACCCTGGTGATGGAATTCCCATGAATACTCAGTTTCAGACTATGACCAGATTAGCTGCAGTACCAGTATCTTCCAGAGATACAGTCTCAGCTCCGGCAGCTACACCATCGGTTGCTCCCTCAGTGCCCCATGTCGTCTCCACTCCTCCAATTCAGCAGACTTCAGCCGAGGCATTTGTAGATGCACTTCTCCCTACTCCGACATCGACGCACATCGGCACTGCAAGTTAGAGGACTTCACCACGAGGAGCTTCAGGAGATCAAGCCTAGAGCGAATTTAACTCTATACTTATTTGAACTTTTTTTGGTACTTGTTGCCAAAGGGGGAGAATAGTATAGATTATTAGACTTCGAGAGAGTGTTTTTCTTTTTGTTCATTTGATTACCTTGAGAGATTCTTGCAAATTTGAGTCACTTTTTCTTGATGCATGTATGAGACTACTTGTCGGTGTCAAAACCGGCGGATCTCAGGTAGGGGGTCCTGAACTGTGCGTCTAGGCCGGATGGTAACAGGAGACAAGGGACACGAAGTTTTACCCAAGTTCGGGCCCTCTCGATGGAGGTAAAACCCTACGTCCTGCTTGATTAATATTGATGATATGGGTAGTACAAGAGTAGATCTACCACGAGATCGAGGAGGCTAAACCCTAGAAGCTAGCCTATGGTATGATTGTTGATGTGTATGTTGTCCTACGGACTAAAACCCTCCGGTTTATATAGACACCGGAGAGGGTTAGGGTTACACAAAGTCGGTTACAATGGTAGGAGATCTTCATATCCGTATCGCCAAGCTTGCCTTCCACGCCAAGGAAAGTCCCTTCCGGACACGGGACGGAGTCTTCAATCTTGTATCTTCATAGTCCAGGAGTCCGGCTGAAGGTATAGTCCGGCTATCCGAACACCCCCTAATCCAGGACTCCCTCACTACTTTTATCATGTGTTTGATCATACCGTACCTTAATGTTATGCTTGATTGGATATCCATTCATATGCTCTTGTATGGTCATTCACTTGTTTACTTGGTGATGAGTGCTAACTACGTTGCAATCATATCATTTTGAGCACTCCACCAAGATGTATGTGACATGGAAGAGTAACCCATGATCCTAATTGATTGTGCATTTGCATTCAGGCGCAAATTTTTAATAATGCACAAATTTAGGGGGAGCTCTTGCTTATAAAATACTTGTCAAAGTGATGATGTATTTCATTCATTATATCATTTGTCGAAGATTTGATCTATATGTTGTCATCAATTACCAAAAAGCGGGAGACTGAAAGTGCAACTAATCCCCGGGTGGTTTTGGTAATTAATTATAACATGTATGTCACTGATCTAATGAACATTGATGATAGATTTCAGAAAAGATCAATGATTGGCATGGCAAGGACTAATGGATTGGACCCCTCAAAATGTTAATAAGAAGAATTGGCTACCCCAAGACTCTACATTTTTGGTTTAGTGATCCAAGATCACATTGAGTCCGTTAGGAAAGCCAATACTATTAAGAGGGGATGATGTATTGTTGATGAGGATGTTGCTCAACTGCTTAGTGGTACTGCTCCAAAAAACCTCAATCACTTTATCACATATGTCCAGAACCCTAAACCTTCATTTTGGTCCCACCGGTATCACCTACTCTAGACCCACTAAGATGATCATTCCATTACCACAGCCAAACCCCTATCAATCCTGTCTAACTGAAATGGTTCTCGATCCCAACGAGATGGCCTTTCCAAGATTCTGTAATGAAGTTGCTTCATTTCAGAATTGCCGAGATGAATCAACCGGAATTACCGAAACGAGGTCTTGCCCTAGCCATTGCACTTCGGTCCCACCGACTTGATATAATCGGTCTCACCAAAAAGCCTAATAGTCAAGTCTTTTACACTAGTCAGTCTCACCGAGATTATCATATCGGTGCCACCAAATTGGGTCAAAAGCTTGTAACAGTTGGATTTTTTGTGCTGCCTATTTGTACCCTTCCACCACTTACTCTATAAGAGAGCCATCAGAATGAAACACAACTTCCACCTACTCATGTGTTGAGATCAAGAGATTCCATTCCTACCATTTAAACCTTGATTTCTAGCCTCTTCAAGTTGCTTTCCACTCCAATCCTTCTCCTACCCAAGAAAAATATGTGAGAGAGAGATTGAGTGTTGAGGAGACTATCATTTGAAGCACAAGAGCAAGGAGTTCATCACCAACACAACATCTATTTCCTTTTGGAGAGTGGTGTCTCCTGGATTGGTTAGGTGTCACTTGGGAGCCTCCAAGATCATGTGGAGTTGAACGAAGGAGTTTGTAAGGGCAAGGAGATCACCTACTTTGTGAAGATCAACCCGAGTGAGGCTAGCCTTCGTTGACAGAAGCCATGGCAGAATAGACAAGGTTGCTTCTTCATGGAACCTTCGTGGGTGGAGCCCTCCATGGACTTACGCAACTGTTACCTTCATGGGTCGAAGTCTCCATTAATGTGGACGTATGATAGCACCACCTATCGGAACCACGCAAAAAATTATCATGTCTTTGTTGTGTTTGAAATTTCCAAACCCCTCCTTTACTTACATGTGCAATGTTTTACTTTCGGAAAACGCTATGTTTCATCCAGATGCTAACAGCCAGCTGAGCGAGCATCTCGCGTGCCGTCGGATCAGATGCCATCATACGGTGGATATAGATTATGACCAGGGGTCTGGACCCATGTCGTGTAGGTGTTTTTTTGCTGCGTGTTATGACCAGGGGTCTGGACCTGTGTCGCGCAGGTGTTTTTTCTGTGAGCCCCTCAGCTTGAGCCACTGTGCTTCCACCACCTTCCTATCCCCTCCCTCTTGAGTGGCGACGATGAAGGCGCCTGCGAGATCCAAAGTCGTGGCGGGGGCGTGGGAACCAGATGCAATGGGGACGACAAGGGAACCGGAGGTTCGGGCGACTGCAAGCATCGTCGGCCACGGTGGCGAGCGACACCACCCCCTGTAGTTTCGGCGACGATGAGCATCGTCGTCCACAGCATCGAGCGACACCACCCCCCGTAGTTGTGGCGACGGACAAGAGGTGCAGTATCCTGCAATTCGCAGCAATTTTCCCGCCGTGCCTGCATAACCCCCTCCATTTACATGTCCATTTTGCGGTTAATCCTTGTAGTTCCAAGCGTTAGTTGAGTAGATACGGTGTTGGATGAGTAGATCCAGCGCGTGTCCAGTTTTTGTTCACAATTTTTACTTGAGCCACCACTCCCTCCATGTCGCCAATTTCTTGTTGTCATGGCAAAACACGATCACCTACGGGGCCATCAGCTCCTTGTGGTTCGGCAAGGGGGAAGGGCACATTGCACGAAGAGCGGAGACCATGGAGCAGCATGACAGGGGTGACGCTGGTGGTTTTTACCCAGGTTTGGGCCGCTGTGAAGCGTAAAACCCTACTCCTGCTTTGGTGGATTGATGGGAGGACCATGGTGGACACGCAGCGCTCAAGCCCAGCAAGGTCGCCTTGGGGAGAGCAGCTATGCGCGTAAGAGTGTACAAGGGTCCGAATCATTTCTTAGGTTGCCATGGCCCTCCTTTTATAGGCTAAGGGGTTACCATAGTGGAAAAATAGTCATTATCTACTGATTAGATAGCCAACAGTGCTAACATACCTAACTCTGGCATTTATGACAAAGTGCATTAAAGGCACTGCTAGGTGTCATGCTGAGGATGCAGCCCGACAAGTCTGTCGTGCCGCTTAACCACCTTCTACCTGTCTGCATGACACGCCTCTGGACGGGTGTCATATAGGGAGAATCTCCTTTCCAAATGGTTGCCACGTGCAAAAGGACAAGCACTTAATCACTTGGGGGATCGACACCGCACTGATAAGTGACTTGCGTCGCTATGAGGCGGAGCAGTGGAGTCTTGGCGGGGAGATTTGCCTTTGGCGGCCCCGGCAAGCCTGCCAGGGGAATCTTGGGACTAGTCCTTGGTGAGGCCTCGACCTGCCAGGCTCACCTGCCCAGCAAGGGAGGTCTTTTCTTAGTGATATATTGTTCCCTTGGCTTGTCTTGGTCTTCTTCATCTGCCCTTTGATTCCTCAAAGAGCTATCTCTCTGGCTTGGTCTTGTCTTGGATGCTTGGTATTGATATACCTTTACCATTGTGCTTGTGTACAGTCTGGGCAACATACATGAAGGTTTATTGCACCGACACCTTCCCACTTCACCTAGGGTTTTTGTTGTATAAATCAGATTAATTTGGTTTCATGTAGTAGCTAGGGTCTATAGTTGAGATTTTAGAGGTAGGGGACGAGATTTCGGAGGTGGAGGACTAGATTCTCAGTGGTCTCAATTAAGATGCTATTGTCTGGTTAGTCAAGTCATGTTTTCATATATTAGGTTTTTTAGATGAAAGTCAGTGTAGTCAGAGTCTTATTTCTATATTGAGACAAGATTTTTCGTTCTTATAGTGTTTTTGTTGCATGTAATTTTTTCAGACTCTTTTCTTGAGCTGGTTGTGTCGTGTGGCTAATTGTTTAGTTTTCCTATATTTATCCACTCTGAAGTAATGAGAAGAAAGGAATGATCATTTTTTGCTTTATTGTTATGCTTTTGGTAGATGTTGAGTATGCTGGAATCTGAATGTCATTTGCTCCTGTAGTAATTTTCTTAATGGTGTTTGTACCCAATACATTCTTATTCATTTTGAGTTTTGCAGCTATATGTCAGACGAAGAAGTAATGGAGTCTGATACTGCATTCAGCCAACATTTTGTAGCAAAACGCTTGCGCGAAGTTGCAAAGACAAAACTTAATTCTACCAAGAGGTGCTACATTAATGAAACTGGCTTTGGTGATCTCATGAGCATTTCACATTTCAAAGCGCCACATGATTTGATGGAGTGGTTAACTATGAACATTGAGACAGACAGTCGTGAGCTCGGGTATTGCACCCACCTCCTTTCTTCTTGTCTTCTTTTCTTCTTTTCTCCTACATCATGTCTGCAACATATACTTTCTTTTTTTCTTATGTCATGTTGTTAGCAACCAATGAATACATTTTTGGGGTTTTCAGGCTGAGTCGGAATAAGGTGATTGTGTTTATTTAGAGACATGGTGAAGAAGGTTTTCAATATCCCATCAAGCAACAGACCAGTTGAGCTTTTCAAGAGACACGATCAGTGTGAGATCTGCAACATTTATCACAAGAATGGCAGGGCTCCAATTGTGCATACAGTGATGTGCTTCATCAAGCAAGGAATGACGATGGCGATACTACAAAGAGGCCATCGATGCTCTTAGCGCTTGCAACAGTTTTGACTCCAAGCATTAGCAACATGGTGCCCCTAGAGTACTTGAAAAGCCTTGAAGAAATGGACAAGGTTGCTGAATTCGCTTGGGATGAGCATGTTTTAAGTGTTGCAATGAGAGAGGTCAAGAAGTGCCAGGACAAGATAAAACCACAAGCTACTTCTTCATTCTGGGTTGGGGTTGTTTCCCTATGCTTGCGGTATACTTCTATCCTTTTGGAATTTTTCTATCTATCGCAACATGTTTTTTGTTTTTTATAATCACATTTTTGTTTTTGTGTCTGATAAATTATCTCTTGTCTTCTTATTCGAGTTATTTACATGGACCATTTGATATTTCCTCAAGCTGCCATCAACAAGTACCGGTTGAATTATTCTCTTCCAAGGGCTTGCTTCGTGCATCAGATGGAATTTGATCTTGTGTGGAATTTGACAGGAATAAGCTTTCTTTGGGCAAAGCCTCATTTGGGAAGTGTCGTGTAAGTTTTTGTGTGGTTTTACCTCCCTCATCCATTGCATTATTCTTTCTTCCCACTTTTTCCTTTTTTCATTTTTGCTTTTGTGTACTCATGGTTTTAATTCTTGTTTCTTTTACTGACGAGTGTCACTTTATTTTGGCATATCAACTCCCATCACATCTGGCTGCAATCTATGAAAACACACAAAACTATATGCTACAGAGTTAAAAGGGGCTCTAAGTTCTTCCAGGCAAGTGTTGTAAGCAATACATTGCAAGTGAATGGGGCAGCTTCTCAAAGATGTTCATGTTGTTGCGCCAACCTCTCAGGAAGCAACATATGTTATTTGTTACGTGCCACCCCTCGCAGCAATAATGTAGACAAGTCAGATGATCATTCTATGAAGATGGCCGCAGATGAGCCAACAACTGACAAGGTGTTCAAGCCGGCTGAATGAGCTAGAAGCAACGGTGCAAGCGGCATTGCTGATGAGCCTAAGGAGGCGATGTGGTTGAGTTGGGCACAAGAACTAGTGTTGTTGTTAGTGAGGATCTTGCATAGTTATTTGAGAATGCAAAGGAGAAAGTGTCCAGTGTTGAAGTGAAAGGATATAGAAGAGGGGTCTACAGGGGGGTGATTAGACCCTCAACAAGCAAAAGTGGTAGTTTTAAAGTTCTTCAAATTGATGTAGGGTTTTAGCATAAGTTTAAGCATTCACAATACATTTCAAGCAAGCATGGCAAGAGTATGAGCAGTGGAAAGAGTAAAGCATGCTAATTGCAAGAAAGTAAAGGGATGGGATTGGAGTGTGCAAACGCAATATAGACATGGAGATTTTTGGCATGGTTCTGATAGGTGGTGCTATCGTATGTCTACGTTGATGGAGACTTCAACACACGAAGGGTAACAGTTGCGCGAGTCCACGGAGGGATCCACCCACGAAGGGTCCACGAAGAAGCAACCTTGTCTATCCCACCATGGACATCGCCCATGAAGGATTTGCCTCACTTGGGTAGATCTTCACGAAGTAGGTGATCTCCTTGCCCTTACAAACTTCTTGGTTCAACTCCACAATCTTGTCGGAGGCTCCCAAGCGACACCTAACCAATCTAGGAGACACCACTCTCCAAAAGGTAATAGATGGTGTGGTGATGATGAACTCCTTGCTCTTGTGCTTCAAATGATCGCCTCCCCAACACTCAACTCTCTCTCACACACACACAGATTTGGCTATGGTGGAAAGATGATTTGAGTGGAAAGCAACTTGGGGAAGGCTAGAGACCAAGATTCTTGTGGTAGGATTGGAATATCTTGGTCTCAACACATGAGTAGGTGGTTCTCTCTCAGAAAATGACTAGTGGAAGTGTAGGGACGTTCTGATGGCTCTCTCACAAATGGATATGGGGGTGGAGGGGTTGAGGGAGTCCTGGACTAAGGGGTACTCGGGCGTCCGGCCTGGTATCCATGGGCCAGACTGATGCGCTGTGAAGACATGAAGGCCGAAGATTGTACCCGTGTCCGGATTGGACTCTCCTTGGCGTCGAAGGCAAGCTTGGCGACCAAAGATGAAGATCCCTTCTTATGTAACCGACTCTATGTAAACCCTAGATCCCCTCAGTGTCTATATAAACTGGAGGGGTTAGTCCGTAAAGCATATATTCATTACCATAGTCATACAGGTTAGACTTCTAGGGTTTAGCCGTTACAATCTCGTGGTAGATCAACACTTGTAACACTCATATTCATCAAGATCAATCAAGCAGGACGTAGGGTATTACCTCCATAGAGAGGGCCCGAACCTGGGTAAACACAAGGTGGAACCTTGCAATGATTTAGATGAATCTTCGTGGTGATATAATTGAGAGATCTTGGAACTCCGGGAAAGTATGAAGCACTTGAACCAATAATTTACTCATCATGAACAAACTTCAGAAGAAAGAATCCATCATTTGGATGAAGCAAGAATAAGAATTATGTTATGCGTATCCTTCACCAATTTAAATTGATGACAAGCAACGTATTTGGCATACTACTTATTCTCGTAGGAAGGTTTAAGAGAGATATAGCGTAAACTTGATAAGGACTTCAACGAACCACCGGTAGGATTTGGAAAGAACGAATGAATTGATATAATAACAACGGAATAGAATTCTTGAACGAACCACCGTAAGAATTGAAAATGAAAGTATCAAAGGCACAATTCACCGGGAACAATTAGCAAATGAACAAAGATGCTTGAGAGAATTTAGATACAAGTGAACGAAGAGATCATGAACTGATTAGAGGATGTTTGAGCGATGCACCGGTAAGATTTGAGAATGAGAGCTGAAAGCTGGACTGAATAATCCCGCAATGATGGTCTTCGGAGAATCATACTGAAAAGACTCTTGAAATGCTCCGGATGGATGAAAAGAATTCACACAATCGAACACAATAATGAGAGGATGGCATCAAGCTAGAACCATGAATCTTCAGGAGAACAGATATGATTGAAGAGAAACTCTTCTTCAGTCTTCAAAATCCGAGAATGACGATGAGAAACACCACCATGAATTGTTGAGATACTCCGGGAGAATGAAAAGCGAAGAGGTTGAGCCAACAATGAAAAGAATTTGAAAGATCTTGGATAAAGACATTTGACTGATGATAATTCATTCTCACGCCAAACTTGGAAAAGGATTTGAGAGGAACTCCAGGAAGATTAGGAGAGTCAGGTAAGATCCTGGGAAAAGACCTGTGGGTTAGGGCCCACTCAAGAGAAACACCGTTGAATGATTACCTGAAAAGGAGATTGCTCCAGTTGAATTAAATGGCTTGAATGAGATAACAACCTCGAAATAATTTGAACGGGTCGAGAATGGAAACGTGAATCTTCTGAGATATCTTCAGCACTCCGGAACAATTCAATAACGAGAAGTGGATGATTAAGAGGTGCACCGACATGATAAAATATTTGAAACAAGGAAAGGAATATGATCAACACTGAAAACTTGAATTGAATCCACCGGAGAAGAAAATGAGTGAAGAGTCATAAGCTTGAAGAGCATCTTCATGAGAATCACCGGGTAAAAACATTGATTGAAGAGAATGAAGAGACTTCACATGAATAAAATGGATACTTGATTAAGATATTTGAGTCCTTGAATAAAAAGGGTGGGAGGGTGGGAAAACAAAGGCAACTTGGAGACGGATGAAACAAACACCGTTGAGGAAAAACTGAGATTGGATCTTGCGAATGGGAAAAATGATATGATCATCTTGAAGAGAATCGCATCGGTTGGAAAGAATTGACATGACAACCTCGATTATCAAGAAGTATTTGTATTCACATAGGAATATGAGAACACCACTTAGGGAAAGATATGGAATCAACACTTGACATTGAAGCAACTTGAATACCACAACAAAACCAAAATAAAGGATTTGGCTTGCAGAATAAGCCGGAAAAAAACATATGATAGATCCCATATCGTATCATGTGTCTGTTGGAAAGAATTCCTATGTGATACTTGAATTCCCACTTATAAACTCCCGAAACTTTCTGGTTATGCAATCAGGTGTTGGGGATACAGGGGAAGCATAATATCTCACCCAAAACTAGCAAATCCTACATCCAGCTGTATCCATCCTTCGACACATAACCAAGAAACCTTCGGAAATCGTTTACCTCAACCTTCGAAAAGCATCCGTTATACGAGTTATGGCAATACTCCCGAACTCCCGCCCCGGTACTGGGTGGCGTCGAGGTTATGTCACCAACAACTGCATAAAAGTGATTTTCGATGTCAGCGAACTCAGGTATTCCAGAACTGCAACGATAAAATTGTGATGACAACACCTCGAAGCTCAACTCCCCGGGACACTGCCACAACCCCTAAATGTCAGGAGGCACCAAGAACAATGTTCTCGTCACAAAACCATCGGAACGATTCCAAGATACCCGCGTGATCCTAATTTTTTTTCATGAAATTTGAGGAGAGAAGAGTCAAAACTCTACGTCAGGAGTCCTCACCAGAGCGACCAAGGGACTGAGGAGTAACAATAATCCTACTCTCCAATATATATAATCCTAAGACTCAAAACATTTTGTTCTAGACTCAACAACGTCAGCGATTCGATCAAGCAGGGGGCACCTAAGTCGGGGATGGCTCTGATACCAACTTGTAACACCCACAATGCGGCTATATCTCCCACGTGTCAGGGCATGACTTAGAGGCATAGCCGCACGGTAGGTTTGTCGTAAGAGGGGTAATCTTCACACAATCCCTTGTACTGAATAAGAAAGGGATAAAGAGTTGGCTTACAATCGCCACTTCACACAATACATAAATATTCATACATCAACTAAAGTACAAACAAAGGTCCGACTACGGAACCAAAATAAAATAAGACAACCCCAAATGCTAGATCCCCGATCGTCCCAACTGGGCTCCACTACTGATCAACAGGAAACGAAACAACACAACAAACAAGATCTTCATCGAGCTCCCACTTGAGCTCGGTTGCATCAACTGCACTGGTATCATCGGGACCTGCAACTGTTTGGAAGTATCTGTGAGTCACGAGGACTCAGCAATCTCACACCCGCGAGATCAAGACTATTTAAGCTTATGGGTAGGAAAGGGTAGTGAGGTGGAGCTGCAGGAAGCACTAGCATATATGATGACTAACATACGCAAATAAGAGCGAGAAGAGAAGCAACGCAACGATCGTGAACTAGAAGTGATCAAGAAGTGATCCTGAAACTACTTACGTTCAAGCATAACACAAGAACTGTGTTCACTTCCCGGACTCTGTCGGAAAGAGACCATCACGGCTACACACGCGGTTGATTCATTTTAATTAAGTTAAGTGTCAAGTTCTCTACAGCCGGATATTAACAAATTCCCATCTGCCCATAACCGCGGGCACAGCTTTCGAAAGTTCAAAACCCTGCAGGGGTGTCCCAACTTAGCCCATCACAAGCTCTCACAGTCAAAGAAAGATATTCCTTCTCCCAGGAAGACCCGATCAGACTCGGAATCCCGATTACAAGACATTTCGACAATGGTAAAACAAGACCAGCAAAGCCGCCCGGATGTGCCGACAAATCCCGATAGGAGCTGCACATATCTCGTTCTCAGGGCACACCGGATGAGCAGTCCGTACAATTAAAACCAACCCTCAAGTTTCCCCGAGGTGGCACTGCAAGGGGCTCTAGTTTGGACCAACACTCAAAGGAGCACTGGCCCGGGGGGGGGGGGTTAAAATAAAGATGACCCTCGGGCTCCGGAAACCGAAGGAAAAAAGGCTTAGGTGGCAAATGGTAAAGCCAAAGTTGGGCCTTGCTGGAGGAGTTTTATTCAAAGCGAACTGTCAAGGGGTTCCCTTAACACCCAACCGCGTAAGGGACGCAAAATCAAGGAACATAACACCGGTATGACGGAAACTAGGGCGGCAAGAGTGGAACAAAACACCAGGCGTAAGGCCGAGCCTTCCACCCTTTACCAAGTATACAGATGCATTAAATAAACAACATATATATAGTGATACCCCAACAATATCCATGTTCCAACATGGAACAAACTTCAACTTCACCTGCAACTAGCAACGCTATAAGAGGGGCTGAGCAAAGCGGTAAAATAGCCAAACAATGGTCTGCTAGGAAAGGTGGGTTAGACGCTTGACATGGCAATATGGGAGGCATGATATAGCAAGTGGTAGGTAGCGCGGGATAGCAATAGAGCGAACAACTAACAAGCAAAGATAGAAGTGATTTCGAGGGTATGGTCATCTTGCCTGAGATCCCGCAAGGAAGAAGAACGAGTCCATGAAGAAGACAAACGGACGTAGTCAAATGGATCCTCACAAACGCGACGTTATCGGAACTAACCCGAAGAAGCAACACCGGAAAGAAGCAAACAATATAGTAAAACAACCATCACATAAACATGGCATGATGCACAACCAAGTATGATGCATGTCCGGTTTAATGAAGCATGGGATGGCAATATGCACAAACGATACTACAAATTAAGTGGAGCTCAATATGCAACGAGTTGCATATTGACGAAACGCCACGTGACTTATTTAGTTCTCTCCCTTTTAAGTACTCAACAATATTAAATGTTGATTAACATGGCAAGAGGTGAAGCATAATAAAACTACCTAACTAGGCAAGTTTAAATGAGGCCGGAACAACAAGCAACAATTCCGGTAAAACCTCATATGCATTTAGCAATTGAAGCAAGCAACAATTTAAACATTTTTGAAGTTGTTATCATGATGCGGATGACATATGCAATTTTATGCAATTTTATGCAATTTTAATGAAAATGTTGGTAAGCATTATGAAGCATTTGTCACCGTGGTGGAAAGAAAGGTTGCCACGGCGACGAATCCAAAAATGATGCCACGACAACATATCGGTTCCGGTAGCTCATGGAGATACCGGTGCAAAAGGAAAAGTGACGGAAGCATGTCAAAAGATGGTGGGGTGATCCCGGTAACTGGGTGTCCCACGAGACGACGGTATGGCAACGGGGAACATGCAAGAAACACTTCAAGCACGGTGCAAACGCGAGCATTTCATACAACACACAACATTCGTTCACGGGCGTCGTCTCGGTGGTTATACCTTTAAAGTGTGCATTATCGAAACCGATCAAGTCAGCGTAGAGGAAGTAGTGGAAGTAGACATTCTCGCGACGGTAGTGGAAGTAGTGGTACACATCTCAGTGAGGAAGTAGTCATTTTTGTTCGTGAAGCGGTAGTGGTACATGGTCATCAAGGAACTTGACGAATCCACGTTCAACGGTAGTCATCACGACGCTTGTGAACCATGGTTCTTCGGGCAACGGTAGTCATACACGTCCATGGGCGTTCAGGTCTTCCGTAGAGGTACTTGACGCATGCGTTACACGGGTCTTCGATGACGGCCGTCGTTCGCGCTCCGAGGTCGTCGATAGAAGTTCTTGCAATCTCGACGACGGTAGTGGAACACGTTTTCGTAGGGGTTCAAGTCATCGGTAGCGGTATTTGATGAATCCCGAAACAATCTTGGCGTCTTCATGCGTAGGGGTACTTGGCGTTTCCGTGTAGCCGAACTTGAGGGGCATCGACATGGTTGTACCTGGCGTCCATGGGTACTTGACAAAGATGAAACGGAACGCAATGGCGATCATGCGCAAAGAGGCCCCGGTCTCGCAAGACTTGGCATGAACTCAAAAGAAGTGCCACAAAGGCCTCAGTTCGAAGGTGGGGGTCCGAGCTGGTGCACTGCAGTAAGGCGGCGCGAGGAGGGCCATGGTAGGCACGGTTCTGCCGGACCTGCAGCTGCGGCTGATGACGATGGCAGAGGAGACCTTGGGGTCGGCCCTGGCATCAAGTTGACCAGGGAGAAGGCGGAGGTTGGCGCCTGTGGTGACCTGCTGATCTTGGACAGCGACGACGGACGGGAGAAGAGCTCCGGTGGAGAAGCATAGCGCTACGGGGACGGGGTAGCAGAGGGGTGCGGCGGCGCTGGAGATGTCGGGGCGGCGGTGAAGGTCGCTGGGTCGAGCTACAGCTGCTCGCATGCTCCGGCACGGGCAGAACCAACGGCGAGGAGGAGAAAGGGAGCAGGGGCGCGCGACTGCTTGGTGGCGGGGCGCTTGGTCACCGGCGAGGTGGCCGTCCGGTCGAGGAGACGGGCGCGAGGTCGATGGAGGAAGGCAAGACGGAGAGGAGAGCTTGGGGCGCCGGCGCGGCTGTCGTAGGAGGCCGGAGCAGAGGCGGAGGAAGGGCTCCGGCGAACGGCGGGATAGAGCGGACGGCTGGCGGTGGAGGAGAAGGACGGCGGCGCTGGTGGGAGAAGGAGGCGGGGGCGTGGGGCTCGCGCGTGCTGGGGAACGGCTCTCCTTGGCGATGCGTGCGGGAGCAAGGGGAAGAGAGAAGCACGAGGTGATCGAGCGTGGTGGCGGCGGGCAGAGGGAGAGATCGAGAGGGAGTTGGTCGGGCCTAGGGTTTGGTGGGAAACGGGCAGGCCTGGCTAGGAGATGTTGGGCCGGCCTGGGAGTCAGGCTCAAGAGGCCAGCGGGGCTAAGGGGAGGTTGGGCCGATGAGAGGCCCAGTTGGGCTGGAAGGCTGAACTCCTTTATCTCACACATATTTCTCTTTATTTGCCAAAACAGCAAATAACAAAGAAAGAAAATGAGGGAAATAAAAGGTCAGAGAAGGAATTTGGGCACGGAGATAATTCCCCCGGACACACAAAAATGTGCACGGTCAACAAAAAATAGGAGTGGACATGATTGCAAGAATTAAATTCAAAATCATTTGAATTTAATTAAAGAGGTTTGAACAAGGACTAGGAATTAGAAGTGTCCAAAAATGTTAAGATTTTTTGGAGGAGCCTCAATAAATGGGGAAGGAATTTTTGGCAAGGTTTGGGGATCAACTCGAAGCAGAAAAGGCATGGGGTTATTTTTGCAAGTGTGTTGTGATAAATTCCAAATTAAAGGAATATTTAATATATCTCCCTAATAATATCGGGAGTATATGTTCTAAAGAGAAATCACCATTGTGAATATCCCTCGATTTAAATGGACCGAAGATCCATACGATTTATTTGGTTGAGTTTTAAAACAGGTTGTACGATGACATGATGCAATACACATGATGCAAAGATGAATGCAACAGACAAAACAAATCACACAACGAATCTCGGAAAACATGGAAGCCATCTGAAGCTCCGGTCTTGGGGCGTCACACGCACACGGACTCGGCACCCTGCAATATTTGCGTCAATGGAACTCCGGATTCGTCTCCGGCTATAAGTCCCGGACCAGGTACACCTGCGGACATCGAGCTGGATCGGTTATCGATTTTCTAATTTAGCACCGCCAACATCTTCCAGCACTTACCTGTGGGTGATGTGCTAAACTCTTTAAAGAACTTATCCTTGGAGAAGGACTCACAGCCGAACTATGTTCGGTTCGAGCCAGAGGCTGATGATGGGAAATTTCGCTTCCCACCCGCCACCCACTTCATAGCCACTGTCGATGACTTAACCGACGTGCTCGATTACGCCTCCGAAGACATCGACGGTATGGACGACGATGCCGACCAGGATCAAGGCCAAAACCCGCCATTTACCGGACGTTGGACGGCCACCTCTTCGTACGATGTGTACATGGTCGACACACCTAAAAAATCTAGCGACGATGACAAAGGAGATCCAGTTGCGAATAAACCTTCTGAGACACAGTCCAAGCGTCGGCGCCCTAAACGCCGCTCTAAGCCTCGTCGCTCAAATGATGGCACCACTGGCACCGGAGAAAATAGTACTCCGGGCGACGCCTAAAACAATGAAGACCCTGTCGGGGCCGCATCCTAACAGGAGGAACAAGACAACGAGCAGGATAACCCTGATAAACAGGCCATGCCCAATGACCCAGATGACGTCCAGTCTCTGAGGATGATGAGATCCTCAGCAATAAGGACTTCATCATGCCCGAGGCACCCCTCGAGCAGTAGCGCTTCAAGCGCCAGCTAATAGCCATTGCAAGAAGCCTGAAGAAGAAGCAGCAGCAGCTCCAAGCTGATCAAGACCTGCTCATTGATAGGTGGACTGATGTCCTGGCAGCCGAAGAATACGGCCTCAAGCGCCCAACCAAGAGTTACCCAAAGCGCAGACTGCTACCTCAGTTCGATGAGGAGGCACCAGATCCCATACCTCCCTCATGCAATGCAGACCGACCACCACGCGGTCGGGATAGTACGGTGGACCGACCACCCCGCGATCGGGATAAAGTGGCAACTCAGGCCGAACAATAGCCCGCCGCACCACCTCGCAGAAACAGGGACAGAACAGCTCGGGACCATACATACGACCTTCGGCAGGAGCTGGATAGTAGAGCAGAACACACTAGATCAATCTACGGATCGTGAGGACGCTTCCCGACTCAGGATGACAGCTACCTATTCGGACGTGACATACCTAGTCACACCCGGGCCGATAACCGCAGACGGACTCCATCGGAGGTGCGCCGTGATGCGGCCTGATATAGAGGCGTCGCACACCCTCTCTGCTTCACAGATGATGTGCTGGATCATGAATTCCCCGAGGGGTTCAAGCCCGTCAATATTGAATCATACGATGGAACAACCGACCCCGCGGTATGGATTGAGGACTTTATTCTCCACATCCACATGGCCCGTGGAGACGACCTCCACGCCATCAAATACCACCCACTGAAACTCAAAGGGCCAGCTAGACACTGGCTGAATAGCCTGCCCGAGAATTCAATTGGCGGTTGGGAGGACTTGGAAGAGGCCTTCCTTGACAACTTCCAAGGTACATATGTCCGGCCACCCGATGCCGATGACTTAAGCCACATAGTTCAACAACCTGGAGAATCAGCCAGGAAATTCTGGACTAGGTTCCTAACCAAAAAGAACCAGATCGTTGACTGTCCGAATGCCGAAGCCCTAGCGGCCTTTAAACACAGCATCCGTGACAAATGGCTAGCACACCACCTCGGCCAAGAAAAGCCGAAGTCCATGGCAGCCCTTACGGCACTCATGACCCGCTTTTGCGCGGGTGAGGACAGCTGGCTAGCTCGTAGCAAAAACACAGCCAGCAAGACAGGCCCCTTCGAGGCCAAGAACAGCTCTGGCAAGCTTCGGCGTAACAGACGCAAATGCTGAAGCAATGGCGACAACACCGACGACACCACCGTTAACGCCTGATTCAGCGGCTCCAAGTCCGGCCAGCAAAAGAAGCCCTACAAAAGGAATAGTGAGGGACCATCCAGCCTGGATCGCATACTCAATCATCCGTGCTAGATACACAGTACCCCAGATAAACAAGCCAATCACACCAACAGAGACTGTTGGGTTTTCAAACAGGATGGCAAGTTAAATGCCGAAAATAAAGAAAAGGGATCACAAAGTGAGGACGAGGACGAAGAGCCCCGACATCCGAACACTGGAGGGCAGAAGAAATTTCCCCCTCAAGTTAAAACGGTGAACATGATATATGCTACACACATCCCCAAAAGGGAGCGCAAGCGAGCACTTAGGGATGTCTACGCGGTAGAGCCAGTCGCCCAAAAATTGAATCCGTGGTCGTCATTCCCGATCACCTTTGATCGTCGAGATCACCCAACTAGTATCCGGCATGGCGGTTCAGCTGCACTGGTCCTCGACCCAATCATCCATGGATTTCACCGAACACGAGTCCTAATGGACGGTGGTAGAAGCCTCAACCTGCTCTATCAGAATACAGTGCGGAAGATGGGCATTAATCCTTCACGAATAAAACCCACAAATACTACCTTTAAAGGAGTCATACCAGGCATTGAGGCCCGCTGCACGGGCTCAATCACGCTGGAGGTGGTCTTCGGTTCTCCGGACAACTTCCTAAGCGAGGAGTTAATCTTCGATATCGCCTCCTTCTGCAGCGGCTACCACGCGCTGCTCGGACGAACCGCGTTTGCTAGATTCAACGCGGTGCCACACTATGCTTATCTCAAGCTGAAGATGCCTGGTTCGTGCGGCGCCACAACAGTCAACGGAAACACAGGACGCTCCCTCCGGACAGAGGAGCACATCGTCGCCCTAGCAGCAGAGGTACAAAGCGGCCTTCTCAAGCAGCATCATAGTCTGGCTGCCGAGCCCCTGGGCATCATTAAGAGGGTCCGGACTACACTGCAACAGGACAGCACGGCTCGTCAAGAGCTTGATTAGCAATTTGGCCTCCATCCCAATCCCGATGAGGTAGTGGCATTCATACCACGCGTCCATACCTACGCACTCAAAATTCCGTGGGCATCGACGGAGGCACAAGCTATCCCGGGATCCACGGTTCGG
Organism: Triticum dicoccoides; assembly: GCF_002162155.2. Classification (NCBI taxonomy): domain Eukaryota; kingdom Viridiplantae; phylum Streptophyta; class Magnoliopsida; order Poales; family Poaceae; genus Triticum; species Triticum dicoccoides. Next base: position 310,804,406 of record NC_041392.1, on the reverse strand, counting down.
CTAGACCGATCCCGGAAACACATATAACTTTACTATCTCCTTTTCCCTTGTTTCAGGTTTCTCCTATGGGGCCCTCCTTCGACAGCCTGGTTAACGATCCCGTCAAAGGACAAACACACCGGATTGACACGGAGCACAGGCGTACATGGGAAGCCCTAGAGGCTAACCGTTTTCGGGACCCACGCGCAGCCCGCCTTCGGGTATGGCATGTCAAATAGCCAGATGCTTATTGCATTATTTTCTACCAATGTGCTTGGACGCATTAACCCAACTATAATGGAAACAGTTAATGATCCAAGTTCAAGGGCTCCATATCCTATCTCTGTTCTCCCTCTGTTTTCCTTTATATTACTTATTTCCTAGCAACCGTACACTCTGGTACGCTTCATATTTGCCATGGGCTCCCATCGCCCCATGATACGGCAACAAAGTCCGAACAATCCTTAAAGATAAGTTCGGCTCCCCGAATTTAGCATTATATGCATTGGCTCCGAATCATGTCTTTGGTCAATAGTTGGGTTGCCCGGCTCCTGTGCTTGCTACCCAACGTTTCGCTAAATCGGCTAGGGTAGTAAAGGGAGAACTACTGCGATTGTGCCCTGGCCTTACCAGATGAGCACCTCAGTAGAGAAAGCCAAAAACTGACTGTCATGATACGGCGAGAGCCGATCAGCTATTCGAGGGTTACAAATCGTTGGAAATTTTTCCGCATTATGTGAAAGATCGGCACTTCCCAATCACATGCTGACAGCACCCTGGCTTGAACCAAGGGCTGCGCCCATGCTTTATTATAAAACTCCTATGGCTAAGTGAGGGCGTTTAAGCAGTATAGTCTGATTGCCTTGTTCATTGCGCTAAACAACTCCTTCAAGGACCATATAATTGGATCAAGATTGTTTAGATTCCATCCCGAACACCTCCATACTACCTACGTGAGGGCAGAAGCCAACGACTGGCCAACCCTCAGATTACATACAACACGGCCGCACAGGAGGAAACAATTAAAGAATTACAAAATTACATCACAACGGGCTCTGTTTTTTATAATACAAGGCAAAGGCAACATGAATACATTTATTCAAATACAACATCCTGCGAACATTGTGCTGCCGCAAGGCGAGACCCCTCCAGGACATCCGCAAAATACCGTTCGGGTGTGCGGTGCTCCTTGCCCTCCGGTGGCCCTCTGGTCACCTCGACGGCGTCCATCTTTGCCCACCACATCTTGCAATGGGCGAAGGCCATGCGTGCACCTTCAATACAAGACGACCGCTTGACGACGTCCAGCCGAGGACAGGCGTTCACCATCCGCCTCACAAGTCCGAAGCAGCCGGCATAGCTTTGGCTGGCCATAGCCGGATTATGAAATCCTTCATGGCTAGTTCGCCCACCCTATGCAGCTCCACCAGATGTTTCAGCTGATCGGTGAAGGGCACGGGATGCTCTGGCACCGCATACTGCGACCAGAATAGCTTCTCCGTAGAACCCCCTCCTTTGGCTCGATAGAACTCCACAGTGTCTGATACACTGCGTGGTAAATCCGCAAAAGCCCCTGGGGAACTCCGAACCCGGGTTAGTAAAAGGTACTGCTTCTCCGCATACTTGCTTTGCATCTTAAATGCCTTACCCGCCGTGATCTTCTTGGCCTCCTGGATCTCCTGGAGGGCGGTCTGGGCCTCATTCCGTGCGGTCTCCACGCTCTGACGAGCCTTGCCGAGTTCGGTCCCTTGAACCGACGCATCATGCTCCAAGGCTTCGCATTTCTTGACCGCATCGTGGAGCTCCTATTGGACTTCTTTGACCCGGTCCTTGAGCTTCTTACGTGCGGCTTAATGCTGGACAGCCTTCTCCTCGGCCTCGCCCAGGTCCTTCCTTAGGGCCTCGACCTCGGTGGCGGCTCCTGCACATATCACGACACTGCGGTCAATATGCAGCGCCTATCCTTTCCGAACACACAGCAAGTCGTCACTCACCTTGCTTCTCCTGGAGCCGAACCTTAACCTCGCTGAGCTCGTTCTCGGTCCGCTCCAGCCTCTGCCTCAGTTCAGAGACTTCGGCAGCATGCGAGGTTGCGGCCAACAGTGACACCTGCTTATTCATACATATTACGTTAGTCTCCCATAAAAAAGATTGATACTCTGTCCGGTTCTTCTTGCCGAACACCGGACAGTGTCTCAGGGGCTACTGTCTACACGGGGTTTTTCTCTTTCTTACCTCAAAACCTATCAACAGGCTGCTGCAGGCTTCATTCAGTCCACTCTTGGTGGACTGAATCTTCTCGATCACCGCACCCATAAGGACACGATGCTCGTCCACAACGGAGGCGCCTCGTAGCACCTCCGTCAGGTTATCCGGTGCTCCTGGATGGACAAGGGCCACCGGTGGAAGCGGCGCACCCCCTCCTTCAAAGGGGGCTGCTCGCCCGACTCCGGAGCCATATGGGCCTCCGGAATCGTATTCGGCTGAGGGGAAAACTAGATGCGGCCCTCTTCGCCAGTCTCCATGGGGATCGGCTCCTCCATGTGTCCGGCAGTGGAGGTCTCGCCTTGTGGCGCCTCCCAGACGGTGTCCTGGGCTCCTCCCTGGACTGGAGCGGTCCTCCGGGATAACACTTCGGTGTCGTCCCTAGCCCTGGGGGAATAAGCAAGCGGTGGTGACATGCTCGCCATCTCCAACGGAGCCAACGAACCTCTAGATGAGGATCGTTGGATAAGGTCACGGGCCATAGTGCAATAATACAATTAACTATGTCAAGAAAATGAAGAGAAAGGGCCGGATGCGCGCATGAGCGAGCCATGTCACTTACGATGCGGCCTGGGGCTTAGTGCGGGGGCGTCGTTCTGGACTGCTATCAATGCCCCACACAGTATTGATCGCTGGGGCGCCCTTCCCCTTCTTAGGCGTTTCCGCCTCCGGATGCGCTGAAGCCGCCCTCTTCTTCTCTCCTTATGGGGAGGATTGTTTTCCTCCTCCTCCTCCTCTTCCTCGCCATTGTCCTCGGGGACAAAGGAATGAGCTTCGTCATCTTCGGATGTCATGTCCGAAGTACCCTTGCGATGGGGGCCACTCTTGGCCTTCTTCTTTGCCTTCTTCTCCGGCGCCTTATAAGGCGCCGGCACCAGCATCTTCGCTAGATGCGGGATGACCGGTTCTTCGGGCAGCGGAGCCGGACACTGGATCCGCTTCGCCCTCTCCATCCAGTCCTGAAAAAGCAACAATAAAAGCTTAGGAATCATCCTTGAAACAAACAAGTGGAGAATGCATCAAAAGAGACATACCTCGCTAGCGAGGTGTTTAGCATTGTGCCTGTGATCTGAATCTGCAGCCGACGGTTTCTCGTTGGCCTTAAAGAGCAACTTCCATGCACCTTCGTGAGTAGTCTCGAAGATCCTCACCAGGGTCTGGTGCTTCTTCGGGTTGAACTCCCATAGAGGATGGCTTCGGCGTTGGCACGGAAGGATTCGGCGAACTAGCATCACCTGGATCACATCAACGAGCTTGACGTTCTTGGTTACCATGCTTTGAACGCGCGTCTGCAGCGCTATCACCTCGTCAGGGGAACCCCAGTCCGGACTCTTCTTGACCCAGGAGGTGAGTCGCATGGGAGCGCGGGAGCGGAATTCGGCAGCTGCTGCCCAAGTGGTGCCGCGAGGTTCTGTGATGTAGAACCACTGCTTCTGCCACTTCTTTACCGTGTCCACAAAAGTACCTTTGGGCCAGGAGACGTTGGACAGCTTGCTCACCATGGCTCCTTCGCACTCCGCATGCTGGCCATCCACCACCTTTGGCTTCATGTTAAAGACTTTGAGCCACAGCCTAAAGTGGGGTTGGATGTGGAGGAAGGCCTCACACACGACAATAAACGCTCAGATGTTGAGGAAGGAATTCGGAGACAGATCATGGAAATATATCCCATAATAATACATCAGCCCGCGGACGACAGGGTGGAGAGGAAACCCTAGCCCATGGAAGAAATGGGGGATGAACACTACCCTCTCAGTGGGCTTCGGCGTGGGGACGACTTGTGCCTCGGTCGGCAGGCGGTGAGTGATCTCCTTCGCCAAGTATCCGGCCGCCCGAAGCTCCGTAATGTTCTCCTCCTTGACGAAGGAGACCATCCACTTGCCTTGACTTCCGAATCCGGACATGGTTGCTTGAGTGGAAAGGAGATGAGAACTTGGGCGCTAGAGCTCGAGATTGGAAAGGCGGAGACAGAGAGAGGGCGTGAGAGAGGAAGATGGAATCCTTATCCCCTTATAAAGGCAACAAATATTAAACACCTCCTCACTCGCCTTAAGATTCGCCTATTCCCAAGGGCTGTATAAATGACACGGTTGGGTTATCCATGCCCGCATTGATGAGAATCCCACGATAAGGGGACACGATCTCTGCTTTGACAAGACGTGCCAATGGCAACCGCATCTCGGGATGTGGGCTTCGAAACATGAAAGCGGTTCAAAATTATGACCGGACAGACGTGAGGTCATCAGCAGATTAGACTCGTGTAAAAATATATTCTCTCTGCGGTTATGTGTGGTGTGTATGTGATAGGTCCGGATACTATCATCGCATCCGAAGACTATCTTGAAGTTCGGATAGAAGGGAACCCACCTTACAATGCCAAAGACAATCTGCGCGTCGGACTCCTCATCATTGAAGCCAGGTTCAGGGGCTATTGAGGGAGTCCTGGACTAGGGGGTCCTCAGGCGTCCGGCCTGTTATCCATGGGCCGGACTGATGGGCTGTGAAGACATGAAGGCCGAAGGCTGTACCGTGTCCGGATTGGACTCTCCTTGGCGTGGAAGGAAAGCTTGGCAACCGAAGATGAAGATCCCTTCTTATGTAACCGACTCTATGTAAACCCTAGCTCCCCCCGGTGTCTATATAAACCAGAGGGGTTAGTCCGGAAAGCATATATTCATTACCATAGTCATACAGGTTAGACTTCTAGGGTTTAGCCATTACGATCTCGTGGTAGATCAACTCTTGTAACACTCATATTCATCAAGACCAATCAAGCAGGACGTAGGGTATTACCTCCATAGAAAGGGCCCGAACCTGGGTAAACATCGTGTCCCCTGTCTCCTGTTACCATCGATCCTAGACGCACAGTTCGGGACCCCCTACCCGAGATCCGCCGATTTTGACACCGACAGAGGTATATATAGCCTCCACACAAAATCCAATTGTTACACATATTTGACCCAACTCGGTCAAGAGGAATAGAAGAACTCGGTGAGACCGATTTAGTTCAAAATGTGAACATTAGGAATCTCGATGGGACCGACAAGATCAACTCGGTGGGACCGATGTTCTGGGGCTTAGGGTAAACATCAACTCGGTGGCACTGATTGCATCAACTCGGTTAGACTGAAGTGAAGCAATAAGGCAACAGAGAGGATGTCAAGCAAACTCGGTGGAACCGATTGCACATTTTCATGAGACCGAAATAATTACAACAGGCAACAGAGAGTTTGCAAGGCCATCTTGGTGAGACCGAGATCTGTATCAGTGTGACTGAATTGTCTAGGGTTTCTGGCAGTGGCTATGTCAACTGAACTCGGTGGCGCCGGATAGGTCAATTCGGTGGGGCCGAGTTTGACTTTGAGTTTTGGACATATTTGGAAATGAGAAAGTGGTTGAGTGTTTTTGGAGCAATATCACTAAGCACTTTGAGCAAGTAGACCATTAAGCAACACCTCATCCCCTTTTAATAGTATTGGCTTTCCTATGGACTCAATGTGATCTTGGATCACTAAAGTAGAAATGAAGAGTCTGAGCTTTTGCCAATATTTGTCCTTAGCCTTTTGAAGGGGTCACTACTACAGGATGCTGCTAACGCGACACTACGATCAGAGACCCTTCAAGAAACTGTGTGCGAAGCAATAATCGCAAACGGTGTTGTATGAAAACCGTCAAAAATGATGCAAAACGTTTGCGATGAATGATACATCAAACACGGTTTAGATTATAGTTGCATGTGCGATGAGGGGCATACGGTTGATTTGCACGAACTGTTTGCGATTAGACAGAACAACAAAAATGGGCAGCCAGATCAAGGTGTGTGCGATATATGGCATACAGTTCACTCCGATGAACCGTTTGCAATGAGTGAGGTGAACACAAACGATTCGGCGTAGCAAGATGTGTGTGATACCCGGCAAACAGGTTGGTAATCAGAATTGTGTGTGATCATTATAGACAGCCCATACAGTCTTTTTTGTGAATTGTGTGCTCGTCAGGGCACACAGTTCAACAAACCAACCTGTTGGCAATAATGTAGATCTCCGTCGAATACATCTTACTAACCGTCTGCGATGAGATTGACAGGATAAACAGAGATATATACAGTCTGCTTAATTTAGTCCTTCTTCTTGTTGTTGTTCTTGTTGGATGGCCCCGCGACATCGTCTTGGTGAGGACGCTTCTTGCCGCTGACCGTTGGCTTTTCATTGCCGCCGCCATCATCATCGTCGATGCTGTCGTCGTCCTCCTCCTCCTCGTTCGACCATTCCTCCTCCTCATCATCATCGTCCTCTTCTTCATCCTCCGATGGCTCCTCGTCCGTCTGGTTGTCTTCTGACGACTCCGGAGGCGGCGTCCCTTCCATGAACTGGATATAATCGAGATCTAGGCTCGATGCCGGACTCATGGAAGACGAGCGGGATGATTCCGATGTTGACCTATCATCGGGCGCCAGACTGCTGGCCGAACTGTCATCCTTGCTATCGCTCAACATGGCTGCGGAGTGTGTGCCAGTGTGTAGCGCGGCCTGCCGGGGACGATGAAGATGGTGGACACTTAAGCGGGGTATGCAGAGAAGAGGAACTACCAATTGAAGCGGGGATTGAAGCGGAGGTTGACGTATTATCTAACCGCTGATATAATCAACCACAATTATTTGTACCCAGTCGCTCCAAATTCCCGGGGTTGCATAGGACTCCTATTGGCTATTTGGTTGGTTTCCTTTTTTAGGACAAAAACAAGGAACTAGTTTTGGGATTATGCACCAGTACCGGTACAAACAGAGTAGGACAGTTGGCAAGCAATACATTGAGCTCTTCTTATTGATAAAGCCAGTAATAATCAAACTAGAAAGGAAAATAAAAAATACAAAGAAAAATATCTGCACGAATCTTCGCGTAACATCAATGGCACAGGACCTAGATGTGCATTACTTAGAGCACATCTAGATGTGCTTTAGCAATACTGTCAGACAAAACCCCTAATCATCATTGAAAATAGCGCATAGAACATGGGTAATGCGACAACCACAACTACACATGCTAGTTCCTTCTTGTCTCTTTCTTTCATTTGTTGCCTGTGATTGATTCTTCTTGCTTCATCATACTGATTGTACATTCCAGATAAGCAGTTTCTTCTTCACCTTTACGTTATCTTCTGTGATCTTGGTGATAACACTCCGAGCCCTGCCATGCCATTCTTCATGCAGCCAGTTAACAAAGGCACAAGCCTCATATCCCTGCCAATGTTAAATAGTATTCTGGATGAGCGATGGCATTAACTGAAGTAAAATGATGAACTTAATTAGCACTAACCTCTAAGGGGCAACTGAGAAACTGCCTGCCAATATCGAATCCCTCCGTGCATACACGTCGAGTGGGAGTGTGCCCGTGCACACAACTCAGCTTTTGGTACTTCTCGATGGTGCAAAACTCGGAGTCGAACTCGTGTTGCAGGAGGCTGGAGTCAAGCTCTGGATCCGGTGGCAGATCGCATTCCTGGGGGGTCATTCAGCAAGGATCTATACTTTGGACATGCAAAAAAAGATAGGGATAGATTGGAACCTGACGGGATGATTCTGTAACACCCCAGATGTAACTTGCCATATTTGTAACTCCAACTCTTGCCATTTTCGGCTTTAAGTTATGAGATTCCCTTCGTGGTTGGTTTTTTGTCTTTGTTTTGCATTTTGTTCATGTCATGCATTTCATATCATGTCATCATCTGCATCGCATTTGCATACGTGTTCGTCTCATGCATCCGAGCATTTTCCCCGTTGTCCGTTTTGCAATCCGACACTCCCACATGCACCGGCGCACCCCTCTTGTCTCTTTTCGTGAGCGGGAGTTAAACGTTCTCGGAATGCACCGAGATTTGCCAAGTGGCCTTGATACACCACCGGTAGACCGCCTGTCAAATTTCGTTCCATTTGGAGACCGTTTGATGCTCCAACGGTTAACCGGGTAACTGCAAAGGCCTCTAGTGTGTTGCAGCCCAACACCCCTCCAAAACAGCCCAATAACCCATCCAAACCACTTCCATGTCCTCCGTCGTCGGATCATGATCGTGTGGGCGAAAACTACACCTCATTTGGACACTCCTACCACCTTCTATCTATAAATATGTGCCCCTCTCCATTTTTCTCGCGCTGATGAAACCCTAGCTCCACCCTCCTCCACCGTCGGACACGTCCGGATCGGACCGGACGAAATCGCCACCGTGCCCCAGCCACTCCGAGAGCGCCACGTGGCCTCCGCCACCGCACGCCACCGCCGGCCTGCCAGGCCTGCGCGGGGCCCTCCCGGCCCGCGCGCCCGAGCCGAGTCGCCGCACGCGGCCGCCTGCTCCGGCTGCCGCCCTCAGCCGCCTTGTCGCGCCCTCCGCCTCCTTGCCTCGCCCGACGCCGCTCTGGTCGCCGCGCCGCCTTACGCCGCCCGCGAGCTCCGGCGCCGCCCCGCCCCTCCAGTGACCTCCCCGTCCTTCTCCTCACCGGATCTGCCTCCCACCAACTCCGGCGAGTGCTCCGATCATCCTCGGTTCGTGCGCCCACAAAGAACCCTAGATCTGGGCGAGGTGATATTCCACCAAGTCTTTTCCTTGTGGCATTTTTATGCCTCTGTTCAAAGTATCATATCTCCATGACCGTAGCTCCGTTTCATGCATATGATATATCAAAATGTTCATTGTGAGATTCTCTTCATTTCATTCCATTGTGGCATGCTTGTTTGAGTTCATCTTGATGCCCTAATCATTGATGCAAGAGTGCTATAAAATGTTAACTGCTGTTACTTATCATATCATGGTGATTTGTCTTTTTTGTCACATTTGATGTGTGCTTCATATGAGCATGTGCTCTACATGTGTTTTTAACTATGTCATGCCATCTTTACAAAGGTACTTGTCTTGAATTTTTGTGATAAATGTGGTCACTAGCACAAGCATGCAAACTAGGCTTCGTGATATTGCTGTTTTCAGGGACTTAGGTTTTTGCCAAGTCTTTTGCCTGCTGTTATTTTGATGCCATGTAAACTTGATGCTACAGTGATATCCATGCTTGTTTTGAGATACTTCAGTAAGGATATTTTGAACATATGGTTATGCTCTATCTATACATGCCCCTGCTTGCAATTCTAGATTGCCCTGGCATGTCTTGTTCTTGCCCTACTTTTGCTATAAAATGTTCCTGGCAGAATGTTAACATGTTAATCAATATTCCCATGGTTGTTGCTAGCGATCATTGCATCCTATGGGCTTGATCTTGAAATGGTTACCTTCCTTAACATGTCATCTTGCTGTTAGTATGCTTGTTTTGTCATGAAAGGCTTTGTGATGAGTGGTTTTGGCTCGCAAAGATGCCTTCATAATTCTATTTATGCCATGCTTTGTTTTTCTGCTAAGTCTGAAACTGTTAATAAAACTTGCTATGTTTACATGGGTGCCATCATATCTTCTGGGCCTTTTTGGCTTATGATCAGTAAGGGACTTTTGTTCTATGTATTTAGTAGAATCATGCCATGCCTTGTTTTGCTATGATATGTTCCTGTAGCATGTTGTTTGCTTGCTCTAGACATGGCTTCCTGATGTTATTTCTGGCATGTCAGTATTTTCACCAAGTCTATGAAGCTGATACCTTTTGCACTTTTGCCATGCTTGTTTGAACCTGCTTTTGTGTGATTTAGCCATAGCTCAGTGTTCATGTTTTGTCAAGCATCTTGTGTACATCACTGTCATATATTTTGTTGTTATGTTGGGGTGCAGTAGCTTAGTTTTTTGTTGCATTCTAAGTGACATCGTGTTGTTAATCGCAGAATTGTGTCATTCTTGTTTTGCTTGCCATTTGCAAACGTGCATCCATTTTCGGTAATCTTTATATCGATTTCACCCGAAATCATCTCATCTTTCCAGCGGCATACTTGGTTTGCCAATTTGATGCCTTGATCATTCTTTTCCTTCCGGAGCCCGCATATGCATTGCATATCACATCTTGCATATCATGCCATGTTTTGCATCATGTTGCTTGTGCATTGCACCGTGATTGATTGATGGTCCTTTGCTTGTGTTCTTGCTTTGGGTAGAGCCGGGAGATGAGTACGTGACCGAGGAACCTGTTGAGTACGCTTACGAGGGTCAAGCTTTCGACAACTCTGAGAACTTTGCAAGCAAGATGACCATACCCTCGAAATCACTTCTATCTTTGCTTGCTAGTTGTTCGCTCTATTGCTATGCCGCGCTACCTACCACTTGCTATATCATTGCCTCCCATATTGCCATGTCAAGCCTCTAACCCACCTTTCCTAGCAAACCGTTGTTTGGCTATGTTACCGCTTTGCTCAGTCCCTCTTATAGCGTTGCTAGTTGCAGGTGGAGATGAAGTTTGTTCCATGTTGGAACATGGATATTGTTGGGATATCATTATTATCTCTTATTTACTTTAATTCACCTATATACTTGGTAAAGGGTGGAAGGCTCGGCCTTATGCCTGGTGTTTTGTTCCACTCTTGCCGCCCTAGTTTCCGTCATACCGGTGTTATGTTCCTTGATTTTGCGTTCCTTACGCAGTTGGGTGTTATGGGAACCCCTTGACAGTTCGCTTTGAATAAAACTCCTCCAGCAAGGCCCAACCTTGGTTTTACCATTTGCCACCTAAGCCTTTTCCCTTGGGTTCCGCGAACTCAAGGGTCATCTTTATTTTACACCCCCGGGCCAGTGCTCCTCTGAGTGTTGGTCCAAAACAGAGCCACTTGCAGCGCCACCTCAAGGAAACTTGAGGGTTGGTTTTAGTTGTACGTAGTGTTCATCCGGTGTGCCCTGAGAACGAGATATGTGTAGATCCTATCGGGATTTGTCGGCACATCCGGGCGGTCTTGCTGGTCTTGTTTTACCATTGTTGAAATGTCTTGTAACCGGGATTCCGAGTCTGATCGGGTCTTCCTGGGAGAAGGAATATCCTTCGTTGACCATGAGAGCTTGTGATGGGCTAAGTTGGGACACCCCTGCAGGGTTTTGAACTTTCGAAAGCCGTGCCTGCGGTTATGGGCAGATGGGAATTTGTTAATATCCGGTTGTAGAGAACTTGACACTTAACTTAATTAAAATGAATCAACCGCGTGTGTAGCCGTGATGGTCTCTTTTCGGCGGAGTCCGGGAAGAGAACACGGTGTTGTGTTATGCTTGAACGTTAGTAGCTTCTAGATCACTTCTTGCTCACTTATAGCTTCTCGACCGTGTGTTACTTCTCTTCTCGCTCTCACTCGCGTATGTTAGTCACCATATAAGCTAGTGCTTGATGCAGCTCCACCTCACTACCCTTTCCTACCCATAAGCTTAAATAGTCTTGATCGCGAGGGTGTGAGATTGTTGAGTCCCCGTGACTCATGGATACCTCCAAATAGTTGCAGGTGCCGATGATACCAGTGCAGGCGATGCTACCGAACTCAAGTGGGAATTCGACGAAGACTTGGGTCGCTATTATGTTTCCTTTCCTGATGATCAGTAGTGGAGCCCAGTTGGGACAATCGGGGATCTAGCATTTGGGGTGGTCTTTCTTTATTTTGGTCCCGTAGTCGGACCATTGTTTGTACTTTGGATGATGTATGGATTATTTATGTATTGTGTGAAGTGGTGATTGTAAGCCGACTCCTTATCCCTTTCTTATTCAGTACATGGGATGTGTAAAGACTACCCCTCTTGTGACAGACCTACCATGCGACTATGCCTCTAAGTTGTGCCTCGACACGTGGGAGATATAGTCACATTGTGGGTGTTACAAGTTGGTATCAGAGCCTTCCCCGACTTAGGAGCCCCGTGCTTGATCGAATCGCTGATGTTGTTGAGTCTAGAAAAAAATGTTTTGAGTCTTAGGATTATATATATCGGAGAGAAGGATTATTGTTACTCCTCAGTCCCTTGGTCGCTCTGGTGAGGACTCCTGACGTAGAGTTTTGACTCTTCTCTCCTCAAATTTCATGAAAAAAAATTAGGATCACGCGCGTATCTTGGAATCGTTCCGATGGTTTTGTGACGAGAACATTGCTCTTGGTGCCTCCTGACATTTAGGGGTTGTGGCAGTGTCCCGGGGAGTTGAGCTCCGAGGTGTTGTCGTCACAATTTTATCGTTGCGGTTCTGGAATACCTGAGTTTGCCGACATCGAAAATCTCTTTTATGCAGTTGTTGGTGAGATAACCTCGACGCCACCCAGTACTTGGGCGGGAGTTCAAGAGTATTGCCATAACTCGTATAACGGATGCTTTTCGAAGGTTGAGGTACATGATTTCCGAAGGTTTCTTGGTTATGTGTTGAAGGATGGATACAGCTGGATGTAGGATTTGTTAGTTTTGGGTGAGATATTATGCTTCCCCTGTATCCCCAACACCTGATTGCATAACCAGAAAGTTTTGGGAGTTTTATAGGTAGGAATTTAAGTAGCTCTAGTATTTCTTCCCGCAGATATTTGGTTTGTGATTGGGTAATCCTTACCACTTATTTGTTCATATCTGTACCTTGTTGCTTTATTCATCTACCTTTATCTAGGTGGCTTCTGAACTTAATGGAAGTGTGATGATTTACTTCGGAATTCCTTTGTTCATCCTTGTTCGAATGTTAAGACTTTATGTTGCAATTTCAATCCATTGATTCAGCATGAATATATGTCTTTCAATATGCTAACGGATGTCAACCTCTTCAGGATGGCTCCTCCAACGCGTCAGAATCCGCCACCACCTCCACCTCCGGAGGCATGGCAAGCTGTCATGGCAGCCACCAATGCCAACACTTAGATGCTTTTGCAACTCTTGCAAGAGCGCAACCAAGGGCAAGGCAACCAAGGAAATCAAGGTCAAGGCAACAATCAGCCTCAGTTTGCTACCCTCAACCAGTTCCTCGCAAACCAGCCGAAGTCCTTCGGCAACTGTGTCGAGGCCACAGACGCCGACGATTGGCTCGTTGACATTTGCAAACATTTTGAATGTAGCAATGTCATACCTGAGGACTTTGTCAAGTTTGCTTTGTTTCAACTCAAGGATCAAGCTGCTGAGTGGTATCAACAATACAGAGATTCCAGAGGAGGTCGTGTGATTACCTGGAATGATTTCCTCCGGGACTTCAAAGCTCATCACATCCCACCAAGTGTTGCTGAGAGCAAGCGTGAGGAGTTCTGCAATCTCCAGCAAGGCAGCATGTCCGTGTATTAATACAATATCCAGTTTCAGAAACTTGCCCGCTTTGCTAAACAAGACGTCCCTGATGAAAAGAGTATGATTTATCAATTTAGAGGTGGCCTCAGAGAGGATCTGCAGTTAGCTCTCGTGCTTCTTGAGCCGACCGAGTTCGATCAATTCTACAACATGGCACTAAAGCAAGAAGCTGCTCAGCTCAAGTGTGAGGGATATAAGAAGAGAGTCAGGGATGCAGTTCAATCTTCTTCTTCATCACAAGTGGCAGCTAAGCAACATAATGTCTGGTTGCCTCCTCCTCCTCCATTTCGTCAGCCTTATCAGCAGAAGAGCAAAGGTGGAAAATGGATCTTCCCACCCACCAAACCCAGGCTATCAGAACAAAGCTCAGTCTCATACTCCAAGGTCAAGTGCTCCTTATCACCGTCCGCTCTCAGAGGTTACTTGCAACAAGTGTCAGCAGAAAGGGCACTATGCAAACAAATGCTTCAACCAAAGGCGCCTTCCGCCTCCTCCTCCTGTGAGATCTTCCAGCAATGCAGTGGTCAAGCATAATTCCAAGGTTGCAAAGGTGAACATGATGAACGCATCTCAGGCAGAGGATTCTTCAAAGTGATCATGGGTAACCTTCCAGTTAACTCCTTTCCTGCAAAAGTATTGTTTGATACTAGTGCATCACTTTCTTTCATTTCAAGACCTTTTGTTGCCAAGCATGAGTTTGTGACCAAAAAGATTCCTTTCCCGTTGAAGATTGTGTCCCCGGGTAAGCAAATGACATCTAATAATTGCGTCCCGGATGTTTCTATCGAGATGGGCGACTATAAGTTTCTGTCTTCTCCAATTGTTCTTGGTGACTCGGATATTGATCTAATTCTCGGCATGGACTGGCTTTCTAAGCACAAGGCTCAGCTTGATTGTGCTGCCAGACAGATTCAATTGACACACTCTTCTGAGGATGTGATCATTTATGTCTCTCATGATGATACCATTCGACTATTTTCTCTGAATGAGAAGGGTGAGTTGAATGCCATCTCTCAGATTCCAGTCGTTTGTGAATATCAAGACGTCTTTCCAGAAGAGCTTCCAGGAATGCCTCCTCACCGGCCAGTTGAATTCGTTAATGATCTTGAGCCTGGTACGGAACCTGTTTGCAAATGTCCTTACAAGCTTGGACCAGAGGAGTTGAAGGAGTTGAAGAAACAACTCGATGAACAAGAGCGTATGGGTCTGATCAGACCGAGTTCATCTCCATGGGGTTGTGGTGTCCTTTTTGTCAAGAAGAAGGATGGAACGGAACGACTCTGCGTCGACTACCGTCCATTGAACAAGAAGACAATAAAAAACAAGTATCCACTTCCCAACATCAATGAGCTATTCAAGCAACTTAAAGGTGCCAAAGTATTCTCCAAGCTTGACCTCCGTATGGGTTATCATCAGATTCGCATTCGTGAACAAGATATCCCCAAGACAGCTGCTACCTCTTGAGCATTGCGTTGGATTTCGTTGAAAAGAAAAGGATGATGCAACAAAGTAGCGTAAGTATTTCCCTTAGTTTTTGAGAACCAAGGTATCAATCCAGTAGGAGGCTGCGCGCAAGTCCCTCGTACCTGCACAAAACAAATAACTCCTCGCAACAAACATGATAAGGGGTTGTCAATCCCTTCACGGTCACTTACGAGAGTGAGATCTGATAGATATGATATAATAATATATTTTTGGTATTTTTGTGATAAAGATGTAAAGTAAAGTAAAAAAGAAAAGGAAATAACTAAGTATTGGAAGATTAATATGATGAAGATAGACCCGGGGGCCATAGGTTTCACTAGTGGCTTCTCTCAAGAGCATAAGTATTTTACGGTGGGTGAACGAATTACTGTTGAACAGTTGACAAAATTAAGCATAGTTATGAGAATATCTAGGTATGATCATGTATATAGGCATCACGTCCGAGACAAGTAGACCGACTCCTGCCTGCATCTACTACTATTACTCCACTCATCAACCGCTATCCAACATGCATCTAGAGTATTAAGTTCATGAAAATAGAGTAACGCCTTAAGCAAGATGACATGATGTAGAGGGATAAATTCATGCAATATGATAAAAACCCCATCTTGTTATCCTCGATGGCAATAATACAATATGTGCCTTGCTGCCCCTACTGTCACTAGGAAAGGACACCGCAAGATTGAACCCAAAGCTAAGCACTCCTCCCATTGCAAGAAAGATCAATCTAGTAGGCCAAACCAAACTGGTAATTCGAAGAGACTTGCAAAGATAACCAATCATACATAAAAGAATTCGGAGAAGATTCAAATATTGTTCATAGATAATCTTGATCATAAACCCACAATTCATCGGTCTCAACAAACACACCGCAAAAAGAAGATTACATCGAATAGATCTCGACAAGAGAGGGGGGAGAACATTGTATTGAGATCCAAAAAGAGAGAAGAAGCCATATAGCTAATAACTATGGACCCGAAGGTCTGAGGTAAACTACTCACACTTCATCGGAGAGGCTATGGGGTTGATGTAGAAGCCCTCCATGATGGATGCCCCCTCCGGCGGAGCTCCAGAATAGGCCCCAAGATGGGATCTCATGGATACAGAAGGTTGTGGCGGTGGAATTAGGTTTTTGGCTCCGTACTTAATTGTTTGGGGGTACGTAGGTATATATAGGAGGAAGGAGTACGTCGGTGGAGGAACAGGGGGCCCACGAGGGTGGAGGGCGCGCCTGGGGGGGTAGGTGTGCCCCCTACCTCGTGGCCTCCTATTAGTTGCTTGACGTAGGGTCCAAGTCTCCTGGATCATGTTCGGTGAGAAAATCACGTTCCCAAAGGTTTCATTCCGTTTGGACTCCATTGGATATTCCTTTTCTTCGAAACCCTAAAATAGGCAAAAACAACAATTCTGGGTTGGGCCTCCGGTTAATAGGTTAGTCCCAAAAATAATATAGAAGTGGATACTAAAGCCCAATAATGTCCAAAACAGTAGATAATATAGCATGGAGCAATCAAAAATTATAGATACGTTGGATATGTATCAAGCATCACCAAGCTTAATTCCTGCTCGTCCTCGAGTAGGTAAATGATAAAACATAATTTTTGATGTGGAATGCTACTTGGCATATTTCAATGTAATTCTTCTTAATTGTGGCATGAATATTCAGATCCGAAAGATTCAAGATGAAAGTTTAATATTGACATAGAAATAATAATACTTCAAGCATACTAACTAAGCAATTATGTCTTCTCAAAATAACATGGCCAAAGAAAGTTCATCCCTACAAAATCATATAGTTTAGTCATGCTATATTTTCGTCACACAATAATGCTCTCATCATGCACAAGCCCGATGACAAGCCAAGCAATTGTTTCATACTTTAGTATTCTCAAACCTATAAACTTTCACGCAATATATGAGCGCGAGCCATGGACATAGCACTATGGGTGGAATAGAATATGATGATGGGGGTTATGTGGAGAAGACAAAAAAGGAGAAAGTCTCACATCAACGAGGCTAATCAATGGGATATGAAGATGCCCATCGATTGATGTTTATGCAAGGAGTAGGGATTGCCATGCAACGGATGCACTAGAGCTATAAATGTATGAAAGCTCAACAAAAGAAACTAAGTGGGTGTGCATCCAACTTGCTTGCTCACGAAGACTTAGGGCACTTGAGGAGGCCCATTGTTGGAATATACAAGCCAAGTTCTATAATGAAAAATTCCCACTAGTATATGAAAGTGACAAAACAAAATACTCTCTATCATGAAGATTATGGTGCTACTTTGAAGCACAAGTGTGGCAAAGGATAGTAGCATTGTCCCTTCTCTCTTTCTCTCACATTTTTTGGGCCTTCTCTTTTTTATGGCCTTTCTGCTTTTTTTATTCCTCACTTGGGACAATGCTCTAGAAAATGATGATCATCACACTTCTATTTATTTACAACTCAATGATTACAACTAGATGCTAGAACAAAAGATGACTCTATATGAATGCCTCCGGCGGTGTACCAGGATATGCAATGAACCAAGAGTGACATGTATGAAAGAATTATGAACGGTGGCTTTGCCACAAATACTATGTCAACTACATGATCATGCTAAGCAATATGACAATGATGAATGTGTCATGATAAACGGAATGGTAGAAAGTTGCATGGCAATATATCTCGGAATGGCTATGGAAATGCCATAATAGTAGGTATGGTGGATGTTTTGAGGAAGATATAAGGAGGTTTATGTGTGAAAGAGCGTATCATATCACGGGGTTTGGATGCACCGGCGAAGTTTGCACCAAGTCTCAATGTGAGAAAGGGCAATGCACGGTACAGAAGAGGCTAGCAATGATGGAAGGGTGAGAGTGCGTATAATCCATGGACTCAACATTAGTCATAAAGAACTCACATACTTATTGAAAAAATCTACAAGTCATCAAAAACCAAGCACTACGCTCATGCTCCTAGGGGGATAGATTGGTAGGAAAAGACCATCGCTCGTCCCCGACCGCCACTCATAAGGAGGACAATCAAAGAACACCTCATGTTTCAAATTTGTTACATAACATTTACCATACGTGCATGCTACGGGACTTGCAAACTTCAACACAAGCATTTCTCAAATACAACTACTCAACTAGCACGACTTTGATATTATTACCCCCATATCTCAAAACTATCATCAAGCATCAAACTTCTCTTAGTATTCAAAACACTCACAGGAAGATTTTTACTAATCTTGAATACCTAGCATATTAGGATTATTTAAGAAAATTACCATGCTATTTAAGACCCTCAAAATAATCTAAGTGAAGCATTAGAGATCAATAGTTTCTATAAAACAAATCCACCACCGTGCTCTAAAAGATATAAGTGAAGTACTAGAGCAAAACTATATAACTCAAAAGATACAAGTGAAGCACATAGAGTATTCTAACAAATTCCAAATCATGTATGGCTCTCTCAAAACTTGTGTAAAGAAAGGATGATTGTGGTAAACTAAAAAGCAAAGACTCAAATCATACAAGACGCTCCAAGCAAAACACATATCATGTGGTGAATACAAATATAGCTCCAAATAAAGTTACCGATGGAAGTAGACGAAAGAGGGGATGCCTTCTGGGGCATCCCCAAGCTTTGGCTTTTAGGTCTCCTTAGATTATCTTGGTGGTGCCATGGGAATCCCCAAGCTTAGGCTCTTGCCACTCCTTGTTCCATAATCCATCAAATCTTTACCCAAAACTTGAAAACTTCACACCACAAAACTTAAAGTAGAAAATCTCGTGAGCTCCGTTAGCGAAAGAAAACAAAAGACCACTTCAAGGTACTGTAATGAACTAATTCTTTATATATATTGGTGTTAAGACTACTGTATTCCAACTTCTCTATGGTTTATAAACTATTTTACTAGTCATAGATTCATCAAAATAAGCAAACAACACACGAAAAACAGAATCTGTCAAAAACAGAACAGTCTGTAGTAATCTGTAACTAACGCAAGATCTGGAACCCCAAAAATTCTAAAATAAATTGATGGACGAGAGGAATTTATCTATTAATAATATGCAAAAATAATTAACTAAATATTACTTTCCAAATAAAAATGGCAGCAGTTCTTGTGAGCGCTAAAGTATCTGTTTTTTACAGCAAGATAACAAGACTTTCCCCAAGTCTTCCCAACGGTTCTACTTGGCACAAACACTAATTAAACACAAAAAACACAAACAAAAAATAGGCTAGGTAAATTATTTATTACTAAACAGGAGAAAAAATCAAGGAATAAAAATAAAATTGGGTTGCCTCCCAACAAGCGCTATCGTTTAACGCCCCTAGCTAGGCATAAAAAGCAAGGATAGATCTAGGTATTGCCATCTTTGGTAGGCAATCCATAAGTGGCTCTCATAATAGATTCATAAGGTAATTTAATTTTATTTCTAGGAAAGTGTTCCATTCCTTTCCTTAATGGAAATTGGAATCTAATATTTCCTTCCTTCATATCAATAATTGCACCAATCGTTCTAAGGAAAGGTCTACCAAGAATAATAGGACATGAAGGATTGCAATCTATGTCAAGAACAATAAAATCTACGGGCACATAATTCCTATTTGTGACAATGATAACATCATTGATTCTTCCCATTGGTTTCTTAATAGTGGAATCCGCAAGGTGCAAGTTTAAAGAGCAATCATCAAAATCACAGAAACCTAACAAATCACACAAAGTCTTTGGAAACATGGAAACACTAGCACCCAAATCACATAAAGCATAGAACTCATGATCTTTAATCTTAATTTAAATAGTTGGTTCCCACTTGTCGGTTTCAAAACCGGCGGATCTCGGGTAGGGGGTCCCGAACTGTGCGTCTAGGCCGGATGGTAACAGGAGGCAGGGAACACGATGTTTTACCCAGGTTCGGACCCTCTTGATGGAGGTAAAACCCTACGTCCTACTTGATTAATATTGATGATATGGGTAGTATAAGAGTTGATCTACCACGAGATCAAGGAGGCTAAACCCTAGAAGCTAGCCTATGGTATGATTGTTGATGTGTATATCTGATCTATCGACTAGCCTGGCCCTGGTTTATATAATGCACCAGAGGCCTAGGTTAACAAGAGTCCTAGCCGAATATGCCGGTGGGGAGAAGTCCTTGTCTTGATCGCCAAGTCTTGTGGAATCTTCCTTGTATGCGGCAGTTGTCCGAACTGGCCCATGAGTATACGGCCACAAGGGTCCTCGGCCCAATCTAATAGACCGGGAGACGACGTGGTGAGTACCCCCTAGTCCAGGACACCGTCAGTAGCCCCCTGAACCGGTCTTCAAGTTAGGGACGCTCCTCGATTCTTCCGAACTGTTCTTCATCTTCGGTTGCCGGTCTTGAAAACTGGTTCAACAAATCTTCTTTATCTTCGATCTTGAGGATCGCCGAAATGCATTCGACGAGTTTACACGTTGGGTATCCAAGGAGCCCCTTTAAGTTTCCGGCCTTTATCAATGCCTTGTTTATTTTTATGCCACACCTCGGGTTTGAAGTTGTTCCTAGGAGGCAGGGTTCTCTTGCGTCCGAGCTCCAACGCCGGACTGCATTCGAGGTATCTTTTGTAGCCGAGCACCAACGCCGGACCGCTTCCCAGCTCTAGTGCCGGAATGTATCCGAGCTCCAATGCCGGACTATGTATCCGAGCTCCAACGCCGGACTGTATATCCGAGCTCCAACACCGAAATATATCCGACCTCCAACGCCGGACTGTGTCCAGGCTCCAATGCCGTACTATATCCGAGGTGTCATATCACCTTGGTTCAAAAAAGTTGAAGGAGTTTAGCCGAGCTTAATGCCGGAAATGCCCTCTATGGAGCCAGCCACTAGCGCCCGAGCTTTATGCCGGAATGCTTCCGAGGTGGTGCACCACCCCGACTATGGGCCGATTTTTTGTCAATATTTTTTATTGGTGCAATTTATTCTCTGCCGAGATATATAGCCAGTAGCCCTCAAGGTGTGTATCGGTCTAAAACCCGAGATGCACATGAAGGATGACATAAGACCACTGATCCCAGTAGCCGCTGAGACTCAGGTTGATTTGCAAAATCGGCCTGAGGATCAAGTCCTAGCTCGGCAGAATACTTCGGGACACAAAAGCGGCGTGCTTAGTCCTCAAGATTCAGGTTGGGTGCGGCCGACCAACCTGAGGATCAAAATCTCCTCGGAAACTATATTGCACATAAAATTTTCTGCATTGGACAAGCAATGATGTAGCCCCCGAGACACTGGTCGGGTGGCAACACCAGATCAGGGGATCGATGTGCCCCTTTAATATTTGTAAATAATAAGCCCGAAGCCCAGTAGCCCCCGAGCCTTAATGCGGGCACGGGTGGCCGAATTAAGGATCAATATCCATAGTAAAATCATAAATTATGTGTAATGACTCTATATATCCAAGTACTTTACGTCATTAATGCTCGGATCTGCATTGTACAAAACTTTGTTGACCGACCATCGGCTTCCACCTCCTCGGCCAGTAGCCAAGGAGTGTTTGTCCTACTTTATAAAGCCTTTATGAGGGCAAAGATTTACGACAAACAAGGCAATCTGGCCACACGGTTTTATAAACAAAGGTACGCAGAGAGATATGTTATATTACTGTTTAACAGAAGAAATGTATTCCAAAGAAAATAGTCCCGCTATCGGTTCCTTTCTTTGGGTTGTCATGCTAAGCATGATCATGAAACCTCAGCTCGAATGTAAGAGCAAAATATCGAGGATTTAGTTTGGGAGGCCAGTTAATAGCCCCCGTGTGTTCGGCGATAGTTGAGGTCAAGCCGCAAACACTTCGGTCAATGTTATGAATGGCCCGTCATAGTCATCGGATCGCTGACCAGTTTACGCTTATTGTGACAGTCAGTTTTCGGCTTTCTCCACTAAGGTGCTTAACCATGTGAGGTGGAAGCACAATCGCAGTGGTTCTCCCTTTGCATGCCTAGCCGAACAAAACGGAACGTAGGAAGCAAGTGCAGGAGCCGGGCAACCCAACTATTGACCGAAGACACAATTCGAAACTGATGCATATATAGCAATATCTGAGAATGTTTTTGCCGAATCCCAAAAGGTGTCCGGCGTTGCACTACGAGACTAATGCTGGAAAAGCACAAATAGTTTAAAAGTGCCAAAAAGCTTGGAAAACCAAGAAACATCAGTAAAAACATGACGTCCGAACAACATCAAGTGTTCGGTGCCAATCCGAAAGTTGGTCTTAGAAAAAAGAAGTGCTTCTGTCGTGCTTTAACATGATACATCCTATCTCAAGACTTTGAGCGGGTCAGCCTATGGCTTCAACCTCCTATCCCGAGGGCGGAGTACTTCTCATCAGGCTAGTTTAGCAAACTAAACTCTAGCGGCTTTGAGAGAGAAATTAGGCTCCCCGGCTAGTGACTGCACACTCGTGTCGAAAAAAGGAGTGATAAATAATAATAAAACTTTGCAGCGACTAAGAAGAAGAACACTTATTATAAAATGGCTCAAATAAACTTAAGAGCCCCCAAGTGACTTGGGTAGAAGAATGATTGCATGTACCGAAGTACTTATATCATATCTATGTTCAACCGAACTTTAAACGCGTCTTAACCGACCGTCAGCTTCTCCCTCTTCGGTCAAGGACCGAAAAGTGTTATGTACTCCATCGGTCGAGAATATCGACGGTGTTTCCAATAACCAGGCAATCAGGCCATAAGGCTGTAACAGACAAAGCGCGCTCAGGGAACTTATGCTATATTACCGTGAAGTGTAAGAAGCATCTTCGAAGAAAATAGTACCCCCACCGATACCTTTCTTCGGTGCTCATTGTTATTATGAGACTTGTGCAATAGATTTTTTGTACTCATGAGTTCCGTTGTGTGCCGACCATCATTGAATAACTATAAGAGCGCTAGCTTTCGGCTTCACCCAGTCTGAGGTCCGGCTTGGGTGACCCGATCGTGACAATCGCAGAGGTGCTCCCTTTACTCCCTAGCCGAACAATCGGGAACATAGGGGTAAACACAGGAGCGAGGCAACCCAGCTTTCAAATCGCTTAAGTCAATGTGGTGCATATTGTGGCGTAATACACGAACAAGGAACGGAGCCGTACAAGTATAATCATATGCAACAGGAAAAGCTTCATAAAGGAAGCCCCCAAGTGAACGGGGTATTTGAATTTATGCATCACAAGCAAAGTCTAGACAAGGAAAAAATTTTACAAGCAACTTTTTTCCAAAAAAGTATAATGCTTGGTCGAACCGAACACAAATTAGAAATTAAAGCTTTGAGCATGAAAGCGACTTAGCTGGTTAATGTGTTTGGTATTGATGACGCGGTCCGAGCTTGATGCGGGGCAAGGTTCCATCCCTCAAGTCGGTCCCGAGGTGGCGGAGCGGAGAGCTTGACACGCCGAAGTGGTGACATAGCACGATCAATGCAGACCGGCAGAGTGACGCCGAAGTCCCTGGATCATTTTCCTGTGCACAAAAAATAGTGCAAACCAGAGATAATAGTAATAATGATAATTAAAAAAAATCGTTGCATAATAAATAATTTATGCAAAGTGAGTAATAAAAGAAATATGGCCTGGCGCCGAAGTCAAGTCGATGCAGGGCGTCCGCGTGATGCGGTAAAGGCGTGGCAAAGCCTGAATTCGTAGGTCGGTCCGAGCTCCGAGTGCGGCGTTCGCCGGACTATGTACGGAAACTGACCGAACCACCATGCGACTGTCGTTAATGCAGCCACCATTTGATAGACCTGTGTACATATGACGGACAAACCAGAGTAATAATTCCTTGGGAAAAATGAACCAAAACAAGCAGAAAATACTGGGATTAATAGCACCTGGTTTATTTGTTGTAGCAATCCGAAGGAAGGTGATTCCTAAAATTGGGACCCGCTCCGCACACCCATTGCCTGATGGGCGATAAAACGACAGCATGGAAATGCTGGTAAAGGTTGACTCGCCGAGGCAAAGCCCTCGGCCCAGCTAACATGACGGAGCTGGTCGGCTAGTGACGCCGAAGTGTCTGGAGTAGGTTGATGAAGAGATGGCGAAGCCCCCGGTCCAGCCGAGATGTCGAAGCCTCGATGTCAGCCGATGAGTCCAAGTAGGTCGGCGTGATGGACACCAGCTTGAAGAAGCAATAGTGTGGCCCTGTCGATGCAGGTCGTGACGTGGTCGATGCCGGCTTGATGAAGCGACCGTGCGGCGATGCCGGTATGCCTGCTCCGTGTAATCCATGGGGCGGCGATGTTGGTGATGATTTATCCTTCACGATGTCGGGCTCTTGTTCGGCTTGCTGAGATGATGATCCGAAGAAGTTGATCTCGGCTCAACAAAGTGACGCCGTGTCTAGCGCAGGTCGGCAGCTGTGGAGTAATATTGCTGGACTGGTTTGACACCAGCATGATGTTGAAGGTCATGTTCAAAAAATCTTACAGTTAGTGGGATGTGTTCAGGAACAAGACACAATACCCCATACAAAACTTCCTTCAAAAGGGATGTCCAAAATCCTGTTCACAAAAAAGATGAACTCAGGTCGGATTCGTTTTCGCGCAGAAAACAGATCCGAAAAGTGATGCACTAATCGGAAGGTTCCCGGAGTTTGGACGGTCGGATCGAGCCGAAATGTTGAGAGGTGGTAGATATAGGAATTCCGCAGCCGATCAACGGTTGGATCTTCCAAAGGACGTCCGAGCTAGAAGCTGGACACCACGCCCTAAACTCATCCAAATTCCCGTCCAGATTTGACAGGGCTCCGGTATATCGTGGATTGCCAGAGATTCCTCCATCGGAACTGGACGAAATTTCCAGGGTTGTTGTAGACTCAATTCCGCACAATTCCACCAAAGCGATCGTCAAAGCGATACTCGAGGAGGTGGTGGTGGCAGATACGAGTTCGTTGTCCAGAAAAATAGCACGGTCGCTTGAGGGCAATATTGACGTTGAGCCCCCGAGCTCCATAGATGATTCCTCCGTGATCTTGATAGAGATCGGAGTTGATGTTTGATGAAGGCCCTCGTCCGAACATGGTGATCCGAACACGGGGCGCAATTCTTGGTCGAACCAAGGTGACCAGTCGAGCTGGTGACGAAGATGCCGAAGTCGCAGTTGATCTGCAGGCGAGTCATCGATCCTTTTGTCGATCACACAGCGGAACTCTCAATGAAAGCACCAATGTCGGTGTCAAAACCGGCGGATCTCAGGTAGGGGGTCCCGAACTGTGCGTCTAGGCCGGATGGTAACAGGAGGCAGGGAACATGATGTTTTACCCAGGTTCGGGCCCTCTTGATGGAGGTAAAACCCTATGTCCTGCTTGATTAATATTGATGATATGGATAGTATAAGAGTTGATCTACCATGACATCAAGGAGGCTAAACCCTAGAAGCTAGCCTATGGTATGATTGTTGATGTGTATATCTGATCTATCGACTAGGCTGGCCCTGGTTTATATAATGCACCAGAGGCCTAGGTTAACAAGAGTCCTAGCCGAATACGCCGGTGGGGAGAAGTCCTTGTCTTGATCGCCAAGTCTTGTGGAATCTTCCTTGTATGCGGCAGTTGTCCGAACTGGCCCATGAGTATACGGCCACAGGGGTCCTCGGCCCAATCTAATAGATCGGGAGACGACATGGTGAGTAACCCCTAGTCCAGGACACCGTCACCACTCATCATAAAGTTTTCTAGGGATATAAACTTCCAACTCAAGTTTTTCTTCATAAGATTGCATCAAGGCATCAACGATATGTTTAGTAAATGCTTTATTTTGACTATAAGCATGAGGAGAATTTAGCATGGATTGCAACAAGGAAATACAATCAATCAAAGAGAAATTTTCATAATTAAATTTCTTGAAATCCAAAATAGTGAGTTTAGCAACATCTAGGGTTTTAATTTCTTCAATCCCACTTTCATCAAATTTAGCATTAAGATCTAAAAACTCCGAATTTTTGGAACACCTTCTAGGTAAAGGTGGATCATATTCAGTCCCATCATTATCAAGATTCATATTGCAAAACAAAGATTTAATAGGGGACACATCAATAAGTTTTAGATCTTCATCTTTATTTTCATAGGAAATAAAAGAACATGCTCTTATAAAGGCATCTTTCTTAGCACGCATCCTAGCAGTTCTTTCTTTGCACTCATCAATGGAAATTCTCATGGCTTTGAGATACTCATTGATATCATGCTTAGGAGGAATAGATCTAAGCTTTAAAGAATCAACATCAAGAGAAATTCTATCAACGTTCCTAGCCAACTCATCAATCTTAAGCAATTTTTCTTCAATCAAAGCATTGAAATTCTTTTGCGAAGTAATAAATTCTTTAATATTAGATTCAAAATCAGAGGGCATCTTACAATAATTTCCATAAGAATTGTTGTAGGAATTACCATAATTATTAGAGGGATTACTAGGATAAGGCCTAGGATTAAAATTTCCTCTATACGCATTGTTACCAAAATTGTTCCTACCAACAAAATTCGCATCCATATATTCATTATTATTCTCAATCAAAGTAGACAACGGCATATAATTAGGATTAGAAGAAACACTCTTACTAGCAAATAATTTCATAAGTTCATCCATCTTTCCACTCAAAACATTAAATTCTTCTATCGCATGCACCTTTTTATTAGTAGATCTTTCAGTATGCCATTGAGAATAATTAACCATAATATTATCTAGGAGTTTAGTAGCTTCTCCTAAAGTGATTTCCATAAAAGTGCCTCCCGCGGCCGAATCTAAAAGATTTCTAGAAGTAAAATTCAACCCAGCGTAAAATTTTTGTATAATCATCCACAAATTCAAACCATGAGTAGGGCAATTACGTATCATTAATTTCATCCTATCCCAAGCTTGTGCAACATGTTCATGATCAAGTTGCTTAAAATTCATAATATCGTTTCTAAGAGAGATGATCTTAGCGGGAGGAAAATACATAGAGATAAAAGCATCTTTGCACTTGTTCCAAGAATCAATACTATTTTTAGGCAAAGACGAAAACCAAGCTTTAGCACGATCTCTAAGCGAAAAAGGAAATAGCTTCAACTTAACAATATCATTGTCTATATCTTTCTTCTTTTTCATATCACACAAATCAACGAAGCTATTTAGATGGGTAGTGGCATCTTCACTAGGAAGGCCGGAAAATGGATCTTTCGTGACAAGATTCAGCAAAGCGGCATTAATTTCACAAGATTCAACATCGGTAAGAGGAGCAATCGGAGTGCTAATAAAATCATTGTTGTTGGTATTAGTTAAGTCACACAATTTAGTGTTATCTTGAGCCATCATGACGACCAAGCAATCCAACACACAAGCAAACAAAAAAGCAAGCGGGCAAAAAGAGGCAAATAGAGAAAGAGAGGGAGGATAGAGAGATAGGGCGAATAAAATGGCAAGGGTGAAGTGGGGGAGAGGAAAACGAGAGGCAAATGGCAAATAATGTAATGCGGGAGATAAGGGTTGTGATGTGTACTTGGTATGTTGACTTTTGCGTAGACTCCCCGGCAACGGCGCCAGAAATGGCTCGTTGTCGGGAGTCAAATCTTGACTTGCACGAACCTCCCCGGCAATGGCACCAGAAATTCTTCTTGCTACCTCTTGAGCACTGCGTTGGATTTCCTTGAAGAGGAAAGGATGATGCAGCAAAGTAGTGTAAGTATTTCCCTCAGTTTTTGAGAACCAAGGTATCAATCCAGTAGGAGGCTACATGCAAGTCCCTCGTACCTGCACAAAACAAATAACTCCTCGCAACCAACGCGATAAGGGGTTGTCAATCCCTTCACGGTTACTTACGAGAGTGAGATCTGATAGATATGATAGAATAATATATTTTTGGTATTTTTGTGATAAACATGCAAAGTAAAGTAAAGTAAAAAAGCAAAGGAAATAACTAAGTATTGGAATATTAATATGATGAAGATAGACCCGGGGGCCATAGGTTTCACTAGTGGCTTCTCTCAAGAGCATAAGTATTTTACGGTGGGTGAATGAATTACTGTTGAGCAATTGACAAAATTAAGCATAGTTATGAGAATATCTAGGTATGATCATGTATATAGGCATCACGTCCGAGACAAGTAGACCGACTCCTACCTGCATCTACTACTATTACTCCACTCATCGACCGCTGTCCAGCATGCATCTAGAGTATTAAGTTCATGAAAACAGAGTAACGCCTTAAGCAAGATGACATCATGTAGAGGGATAAATTCGTGCAATATGATAAAAACCCCATCTTGTTATCCTCGATGGCAACAATACAATACGTGCCTTGCTGCCCCTACTGTCACTGGGAAAGGACACCGCAAGATTGAACCCAAAGCTAAGCACTTCTCCCATTGCAAGAAAGATCAATCTAGTAGGCTAAACCAAACTGATAATTCGAAGAATCTTGCAAAGATAACAAATCATACATAAAAGAATTCAGAGAAGATTTAAATATTGTTCATAGATAATCTTGATCACAAACCCACAATTCATCAGTCTAAACAAACACATCGCAAAAAGAAGATTACATCCAATAGATCTCCACAAGAGAGGGGGAGAACATTGTATTGAGATCCAAAAAGAGAGAAGAAGCCATCTAGCTAATAACTATGGACACGAAGGTCTGAGGTAAACTACTCACACTTCATAGGAGAGGCTATGGTGTTGATGTAGAAGCCCTCCGTGATGGATGCCCCCTCCGGCGGAGCTCCAGAACAGGCCCCAAGATGGGATCTCGTGGATACAGAAGGTTGTGGCGGTGGAATTAGGTTTTTGGCTCCGTATCTGACCGTTTGGGGGTACGTAGGTATATATAGGAGGAAGGAGTACATCGGTGGAGCAACAGGGGGCCCACAAGGGTGGAGGGCCCGCCTGGGCGGGTAGGCGCGCCACCCTACCTCATGGCATCCCTGTTAGTTGCTTGACGTAGGGTCCAAGTCTCCTGGATCATGTTCGGTGAGAAAATCACGTTCCCGAAGGTTTCATTCCATTTGGACTCCGTTTGATATTCCTTTTCTTCGAAACCCTAAAATAGGCAAAAACAGCAATTCTGGGCTGGGCCTCCAGTTAATAGGTTAGTCCCAAAAATAATATAAAAGTGGATAATAAAGCCCAATAATGTCCAAAACAGTAGATAATATAGCATAGAGCAATCAAAAATTATAGATACGTTGGAGACGTATCAACAGCATTCAGAACAAGCTATGGTTTTTATGAATATACTGTCATGTCTTTCGGCCTTGTCAATGCTCCTCAATGTTCTCTCGCATAATGAACTTCATCTTCAACCCTTACACAAATGATTTCGTCCTGGTGTATCTCGATGATATCTTGGTCCTTCCCAAGAATATGGAGGATCACGCCAAGCATTTGAGATTGGTGCTTGACAAACTCAGAGAGCATCAATTATATGCAAAGTTTTCAAAGTGTGAGTTTTGGCTTGATGAGGTCCTCTACCTTGGTCATATCATCTCCGCCAAGGGCATTACTGTTAATCTCGAGAAGGTGTCTACAATTGTGAATTGGGAACCTCCTCAGAATGTCAAGCAGCTCTGCAGTTTTCTTGGGATTGCAAGCTATTGTCGAAGATTCATCGAGAATTTCTCTAAGATTGCAAAGCCTCTTTCCAACGTCCTCCAGAAGCATGTCAAGTATGTCTGGACGCCTGAATGTGACGTTGCTTTCAACACCCTCAAAGAGAAGTTAGTCACAGCTACTGTCTTGACTTCTCCTGATGAAACCAAGCCATTTGAAGTTTTCTGTGATGCCTCCTTGCAAGGTCTCGGTGCTGTGTTAATGCAAGAGAAGAAAGTTGTGGCCTATACCTCTGCCAGTCGAAGCCCAACGAAAGGAACTACCCCACTCATGATCTTGAGTTGGCGACAGTTATCCATGCATTATTAATGTGGAGACATCTCTTGTTGGGAAGGAAAGTGGACATCTTCACTGATCATAAGAGCCTCAAGTACATCTTCACTCAGCCCAACCTCAACCTCAGGCAGACTCGTTGGGTCGAAATGATTCAAGAATACAATCCAAGTATTGAATATACTCCGGGAAAGGACAATGTCATTGCAGATGCTTTGAGCAGGAAGGCTTACTTCTCAAGCCCTTCCAACCGGACCTTTGTGAAGCTTTCC
This sequence comes from Triticum dicoccoides, assembly GCF_002162155.2. NCBI lineage: Eukaryota > Viridiplantae > Streptophyta > Magnoliopsida > Poales > Poaceae > Triticum > Triticum dicoccoides. Next base: position 310,774,333 of record NC_041392.1, on the reverse strand, counting down.
GCAAACTGAATCTCCAAGTTGTTCCTCAAGGCTTTCTTGACAACCTCCAAGTCTCTCCTACTTTGGAAGATCAAATTTGTGAGGCACAACTCCTGGACTCCATGGTGAAGAAGGTAAAAAATGGGATCGCCAAGAGCCAACCCAAGTACAAGTGCTATCGCATTGATGACAAAGACACTCTATTCTTCGAGGATCAAATTGTGGTCCCTAAAGGTGATCTAAGGAAAGTCATTATGAACGAGGCACACAATTCCTTTCTATCCATTCATCCTTGAAGTACGAAAATGTACCATGACCTCAAGCAGTCATATTGGTGGACTCGAATGAAGTGAGAAGTTGCTCAACTCGTGAACGAATGTGATGTCTGTAGAAGGGTGAAAGTAGAACACCAACGGCCAGCTGGTCTCCTCTAACCTCTTGCTATTCTAGAATGGAAGTTTGATCATATCGAGATGGACTTCGTGACTGGATTTCCCAAGTCCAAGCGTGGAAATGATGCTATCATTGTTGTCATCGACAAGCTTACAAAAGTGGCTCATTTCCTTCCAATCAAAGAATCTATCACAACAGCTCAGCTGGCAGAGCTATACACCTCCAGGATTGTCTCTTTGCACGGCATTCCGCAATTGATATCTTCATATCGTGGAAGCATTTTCACCTCCAAGTTCTAGGACTCCTTTCAGAAGGCCATGGGCACCAACATTCGCTTCAGCACAGCTTTCCATCCTCAAACTAGTTGCCAAGTCGAGCGAGTCAACCAAATTCTTGAAGATATGCTCAGGGCTTGTGTCATTTCCTTCGGTATGAAGTGGGAAGATTGTCTTCCATATGCCGAGTTCTCCTACAACAACAGTTTCCAAGCGAGTTCGGGTAAGGCTCCATTCGAGATTCTCTATGGCAGAAAGTGTCATACTCTCTTAATTGGTCAGAGACTGGTGAGCACCAACTTCTTGGCAATGACTTAATAACAGAAGTTGAAGAAATGTGTAAAGTCATCCGTGAAAATCTCAAAGCCGCGCAATTGTGCCAGAAGAGTTAGTATGATAGCAAGCACCATGACTTGGCTTTCGAGATCGGAGACCATGTTTACCTCCGTGTCTCTCCAATGAAAGGCACTCGTCGCTTCGGTATCAAAGGGAAGCTTGCCCCTAGATACGTGGGTCCTTTCAAGATCATTGGCAAAAGAGGTGATCTCACCTATCAACTTGAGCTTCCATCCAACTTCGCAAATGTGCATGATGTGTTTCACATGTCACAGCTTCGCAAGTGCTTCAAGACTCCTGAGCGCACCATCAACTTTGAAGAGATTGCTCTCCAAGAAGATATGTCTTATCATGAGCATCATGTTGCTATTCTTGAAGAAACTGAGCGCAAGACTCGCAACAAGTCTATCAAATTCCTGAAAGTGAAGTGGTCACACCATTCCGACCGAGAAGCCACCTGGGAACGCGAGGACCACCTCCGTTCTGAATATCCGTAGTTATTTCAGTCCTAGATCTTGGGACAAGATCCTTTCGTAGTGGTGGAGTGTTGTAACACCCCGGATGTAACTTGCCATATTTGTAACTCCAACTCTTGCCATTTTCGGCTTTAAGTTATGAGATTCCCTTCGTGGTTGGGTTTTTGTCTTTGTTTTGCATTTTGTTCATGTCATGCATTTCATATCATGTCATCATGTGCATCGCATTTACATACGTGTTCGTCTCATGCATCCGAGCATTTCCCCGTTGGCCGTTTTGCAATCCGACACTCCCACATGCACCGGTGCACCCCTATTGTCTCTTTTAGTGAGCGGGTGTTAAACGTTCTCGGAATGGACCAAGATTTGCCAAGTGTCCTTGGTACACCACCGGTACACCGCCTGTCAAATTTCGTTCCATTTGGAGTATGTTTGATGCTCCAACAGTTAACCGGGTAACCGCAAAGGCCTCTTGTGTGTTGCAGCCCAACACCCCTCCGAAACAGCCCATTAACCCATCCAAACCACTTCCATGTCCTCCGTCATTGTATCATGATCGTGTGGGCGAAAACTACACCTCATTTGGACACTCCTACCTCCTTCTATCTATAAATATGTGCTCCTCTCCGTTTTTCTCGTGCAGATGAAACCCTAGCTCCACCCTCATCCGCCGCCGGACACATCCGGATCGGACCAGACAAAATCGCCACCGCGCCCCAGCCACTCCGAGAGCGCCATGTGGCCTCCGCCACCGCGTGCCGCCGCCGGCCGGCCAGGCCCACACGGGACCCTCCCGGCCCGCGCGTCCGAGCCGAGCCGCCGCCCGCGGCCGCCTGCTCCGGCCGCCACCCTCCACCGCCTTGCCTCGCCCGTCGCCTCGCCTCGCCCAATGCCGCCCTCCGCCGCCTGCGAACTCCGGCGCCGCCCCGCCCCTCCGGTGACCTCCCCGCCCTTCTCCTCACCGGATCCGCCTCCCACCAACTCTGGCGAGTGTTTCGATCGTCCTCGGTTCACGCGCCCACGAAGAACCCTAGATCTGGGCGAGGTGATATTCCACCAAGTCTTTTCCTTGTGGCATTTTTATGCCTCTATTCAATGTATCATATCTCCATGACCGTAGCTCTGTTTCATGCATATGATATATCAAAATGTTCATTGTGAGATTCTCTTCATTTCATTCCATTGTGGCATGCTTGTTTGAGTTCATCTTGATGCCCTAATCATTGATGCAAGAGTGCTATAAAATATTAACTGTTGTTACTTATCATATCATGGTGATTTGTCTTTTTTGTCACATTTGATGTGTGCTTCATATGGGCATGAGCTCTACATGTGTTTTTAACTATGTCATGCCATATTTACAGAGGTGCTTGTCTTGAATTGTTTGGATAAATGTGGTGACTAGCACAAGCATGCAAACTAGGCTTCGTGATATTGCTGTTTTCAGGGACTTAGGTTTTTGCCAAGTCTTTTGCCTGCTGTTATTTTGATGCCATGTAAACTTGATGCTATAGTGATATACATGCTTGTTTTGAGATACTTCAGTAAGGATGTTTTGAACATATGGTTATGCTCTATCCGTACATGCCCCTATATGCAATTCTGGAGTACCCTAGCATGTCGTGTTCTTGCCCTACTTTTGCTATAAAATGTTCCTGGCATAATGTTAACATGTTAATCAATATTGCCATGGTTGTTGCTAGCGATCCTTGCATCCTATGAGCTTGATCTTGCCATGGTTAGCTTCATGAACATGTCATCTTGCTATTAGTATGCTTGTTTTGTCATGCAAGGCTTTTTGATGAGTGGTTCGAGCTTGCAAAGATGCCTTCATAATTCTGTTTATGCCATGCTCTGTTTTGCTGCTAAGTCCGAAACTGTTAATAAAACTTGCTATGTTTACATGGGTGCCACCATATCTTCAGTGCCTTTTTGGCTCATGATCATTAAGGGACTTTTGTTCTATGAATTTAGTAGAATCATGCCATTCCTTGGTTTGCTACGATATGTTCCTGTAGCATGTTGTTTGCTTGCTCTAAACATGGCTTCCTGATGTTATTCCTGGCATGTTGTTATTTTCACAAAGTCTGTGAAGCTGATATCTTTTGCACTTTTGCCATGCTTGTTTGAACCTGCTTTTGTGTGATTTAGCCATATCTCAGTGTTCATGTTTTGTCAAGCATCTTGTGTACATCACTGTCATATTTTTTTGTTATGTTGGGGTGCAGTAGCTTAGTTTCTTGTTGCATTGTAAGTGGCATCGTGTTGTTAATCACAGAATTGTATCATTCTTGTTTTGCTTGCCATTTGCAAACCGTGCATCCGTTTTCGGTGATCTTTATATCGATTTCACCCGAAATCATCTCATCTTTCCAGCGGCATACTTGGTTTGCCAAGTTGATGCCTTGATCATTCTTTTCCTTCCGGAGCCCGCATATGCATTACATATCACATCTCGCATATCATGCCATGTTTTGCATCATGTTGCTTGTGCATTGCACCGTGATTGATTGTTGGTCCTTGGCTTGTGTTCTTGCTTTGGGTAGAGCCGGGAGACGAGTACGTGACCGAGGAACCTGTTGAGTATGCTTATGAGGGTCAAGCTTTCGACAACTCTGAGAACTTTGCAGGCAAGATGACCATACCCTCGAAATCACTTCTATCTTTGCTTGCTAGTTGTTCGCTCTACTGCAATGCCGCGCTACCTACCACTTGCTATATCATTGCCTCCCATATTGCCGTGTCAAGCCTCTAACCCACATTTCCTAGCAAACCGTTGTTTGGCTATGTTACTGCTTTGCTCAGCCCCTCTTATAGCGTTGCTAGTTGCAGGTGAAGATGAAGTTTGTTCCATGTTAGAACATGGATATTGTTGGGGTATCATTATTATCTCTTATTTACTTTAATGCACCTATATACTTTGTAAAGGGTGGAAGGCTCGGCCTTATGCCTGGTGTTTTGTTCCACCCTTGCCACCCTAGTTTCCGTCATACCGGTGTTATGTTCCTTGATTTTGCGTTCCTTGCGCGGTTGGGTGTTATGGGAACCCCTTGGCAGTTCGTTTTGAATAAAACTCCTCCAGCAAGGCCCAACCTTGGTTTTACCATTTGCCACCTAAGCCTTTTCCCTTGGGTTCAGCAGACTCGGGGGTCATCTTCATTTTAAACCCCCGGGCCAGTGCTCCCCTGAGTGTTGGTCCAAAACAGAGCCACTTGCAGCGCCACCTCAGGGAAACTTGAGGGTTCGTTTTAGTTGTACATAGTGTTCATCTGGTGTGCCCTGAGAACGAGAGCTCCTATCGGGATTTGTCGGCACATCCGGGCAGTCTTGTTGGTCTTGTTTTACCATTGTCGAAATGTCTTGTAACCGGGATTCCGAGTCTAATCGGGTCTTCCTGGGAGAAGGAATATCCTTCATTGACCGTGAGAGCTTGTGATGGGCTAAGTTGCGACACCCCTGTAGGGTTTTGAACTTTCAAAAGCCATGCTCGCGGTTATGGGCAGATGGGAATTTGTTAATATCCAGTTGTAGAGAACTTGACACTTAACTTAATTAAAATGAATCAACCGCGTGTGTAGCCGTGATGGTCTCTTTTCGGCGGTGTCCGGGAAGAGAACACGGTCCAGGAAGTAGCTTCAGGATCACTTCTTGATCACTTATAGCTTCTCAACCGTGCGTTGCTTCTCTTCTCGCTCTCATTCGCGTATGTTAGCCACCATATAAGCTAGTGCTTGTTGCAGCTCCACCTCACTACCCTTTCCTACCCATAAGCTTAAATAGTCTTGATCGCGAGGGTGTGCGATTGCCGAGTCCCCGTGACTCACGGATACCTCCAAATAGTTGCAGGTGCCGATGATACCAGTGCAGGCGATGCTACCAAACTCAAGTGGGAATTCGACGAAGACTTGGGTCGCTACTATGTTTCCTTTCTTGATGATCAGTAGTGCAGCCCAGTTGGGACGATTGGGGATCTAGCATTTGGGGTGGTCTTTCTTTATTTTGGTTCCGTAGGCGGACCTTTGTTTGTACTTTGGATGATGTATGGATTATTTATGTATTGTGTGAAGTGGCGATTGTAAGCCGACTCCTTATCCCTTTCTTATTCAGTACATGGGATGTGTAAAGATTACCCCTCTTGCGACAGACCTACCATGCGGCTATGCCTCTAAGTCGTGCCCCGACACGTGGGAGATATAGCCGCATTGTGGGTGTTACAGATTCGGATCCGTAGTACACCTGCCTTCTGATGACCTTAGGCAAGTGCTCAGCAGTGACCGCCATCGTGGCGGCGATACGAGCAGGAGCAGCCGCACCGAAACCATCAGCACCACTCGTCGGCATTCCCCCAACGTCAGCGCCACGCGAGGGAATTTGGAGGCTATGTAGGGATTTTGGGGGAAATGGGGAAACTATGGAGATAAGCTAACGGTCGGGAACTACTAATGGCAATATATATATATATATATATATATATGTTGTATACGCACACTGTTTTTACATGTCGTTTGTGTTAGGTATTACAACGTGTCACACGATTTCTGCACCAAACCGTGTGAGAAGACAACGTAGGTTAGACACGGTTGTCGTTACGTAACTGTATGTGATGTACTACCCTGTCCATATAATTGAGTTACGGTGAGATACCGTGTAAACAGCTGCTCCGTGGATATTCGTCAAAAAAACAGCAGCTCTGCGTATAGAGATGGTGGCGGCGGCCTAGGCAGCGGCTACTAGAGAAGAGGTCAATCCTCGGTCGGTGGGCGGTGGTAGCGTCATAGGAGGTAAATCCTCGGTCTATGGCGGGAGATAGGAGGAGCTCAACCATCGAGGTCGGCGGCGGCATGATTCGAGCACATCCATTGCGGTCGATGGCGGGATAGTGGTGGTCGAATTTGAGGCGGCAGCCGCACTAAGCTTTGCTCCTCGACCGTGCTGTCTCGGCATGCCACCGCATCGCGCTTGTCTGTCTGCTGGGTGGAGGTCGGCGCGCGGCTAATTAATTAAGGTATTCTTTTCATGAGTGGCTTGATTAAGGTATTCAATTCCTAAGTGTAGTGTTGTACTAGTAATCTGCGTGTAAATTGACTGGCCATTAATTTTTGTCATTGCACGTCTGGATAACAACATGGAGCGCCCTCAGTAATTATTAAAATAAAACCTTGTGATTTATGCACGCATCTCTGGGCAGCAGTTAATCCGTGTATTAATGTTGTTGTTTTGTTTTTAATTACCATTCGTCTGTTGCAGATGGAACGATCTCGATGGTTGAAGAATCAAAAAACCGCAGATTTTATCAGTGGCGTGACAGAGTTCATGAATTTGGCTGAAAGTACAAAGAGGAGAATTGGTGATGCGGATTACATCCTGTGTGCATGTACTGATTGTGCCAATACAAAGTCACATGAAGTTGTAGATGTCCAGATGCACTTAGTCTCTAGGGGATTCATGGATGGATATACACGTTGGACTAGACACGGTGAAGAGGAGGTCATGGATGAAGATACCTAGGGCAGCGAGATGCCAAACCCCGATCAGTGTCACATGGATGTTGAATCTAACATCGGGGCAGAGGCGTCAAGCTACCAATGGAACACCAGAAAGCCAAAATGCCCACTAGAAAACCAAGACGTCCATGCAGATGACGACGATCTTGATATGCCAGATTTTGCTGCTATGATTGCATATTTTGAGGGCCCAGAAAAGGATATGATTGGGTACAAGGATCTGCCAACCATTGATCCGGAATCCAAGAAAGAATTGTATCCAGGTTACAAAAAGAAATATTCCAGGTTGAGTGCCACCCTGGTGCTTATCATATTTAAAGCAGCAAATGGTCTATCAAACAAGGTCTTCACAGAGATGTTAGGTCTTTTGAAAGAAATTCTTCCGGAAGATAATGTGCTCCCTAGAAGAACGAATGAAGCGAAGAAAATTGTTTGCCCATTGGAACTTGAAGTACAGAAGATACACGCTTGTGTGAATGATTCACTACTAGGGAAAACCCTATACACATAATCTTAGCAGCAGCACGACTCAAAAAGGAGCGCTGCTGCTAATTAGCAGTAGCGCGGGTGTGGAAACCCCGCTACTGACAAGTGCTTAGTAGTAGCGCGCTCGGCGTAACCTGCGCTGCTACAAATATGGACCGATAGTGCCCACCCAACTCCATTTAGCAGCAGCGCAGTGCCGCGAGCCGCGCTACTGCTATAGCTGTAGCAGTAGCGCGGTTTTTCTGAGGTCGCTGCTGCTAATTTTCAAATCGGGCACACTTTTGGTCCCGATTAGCAGTAGAGCTTGTACCGAAAGCGTGCTGCTGCTACTTTCTTAGCAGCAGCGCGTTTTACGTCCCGTGCTACTGCTAATCCGCACCCACCACCTTTTCCCCAACCACCCTCCCCCTCCCACTCCTCACCCTTTCCCCTACCTCTCCCACTCCCACTCTTCTTCTTCCTCAATACTTCTCCCCCATTACTCTCCCTCTTCTACCTACCTTTCTCTCTCTTCATTACTCCTACCTAACTACACCACCTCCATTAACGCATCTCCTTTCTCTTTTTCCTTCCCCCTCCACTAGTTGAAGTTGTCTCCTCCCAAATTAGGTAGCTAGGTAGATGTAGTATTTAGTTAAGTGACCTATTTGCCCCCTAACTAGATCTATCTTTGTCAAGAAGAGCTTTGTGCACTTTTGATCTCCCTACATCATCATCTCCACCGTGTGCTCGATCTCGAGATATAGGTGATTAAAATTTCATGCTTTTGCAAAATGGAAATATGTTTATGTGTGTGTGATATGTTTATGGAAATTGTGTGTGTGGCATGAGTTGATGCCAAATTGTGCTTTTGAGTTGCCTATGTTTTGCCGAAATGTCGATTTATTTCCGTTTCGGCAAATTCCAGGAAAACTCTAGATCTATATATGTCCTATTTTTAAGGAAGGTCATGCCGAATTTTTGTATAACTTTGATGCATGCACGCATTTTTATAATCAATTTGTTTATTATTACCGTGCAGAGTTGACGATGGTCAGTGGAATGATGGTGGACAGGTGGTTGCGGTCGGCGGTGCAGGACATGAAAGAAAATAACCGGATAGAGGTTTTATGCCCGTGTCGAAAATGCAAAGGAATAGTTTGGCTCGACCCCCATGACGATGGTCGTGTCGAAGCGCACCTGCTCATGACTGGTTTCATGGATGGCTATACTAGGTGGATAATTGAAGATGAGGATGACGATGTTGAGGATGCCGACGGGGCAGGCAATGATGACACGGGGCAAGACGAAGAGATGATCGATAATGGCGGTGGGAAGAGGCCGGACATGGCGGCAGAGAAGGGGCCGGACATGGCGGCGGAGAAGGGTCCAGACATGGCGGCGGAGAGAACGACATGGACTCCACGCAGCAGAGTTCGTCGGTACTAAGTTCAATCGTGTGGGACCCTCATGTTCAACCATTGCTTCGCAAGGAGACGAGTACTGAGAGAGCTGCTTCTAGAGAGGAGGCTAAGCTGGAGCAACTGGTGGTAGACTCGAACACTCCATTGTATGATGGTTGCAATCCTGAGGTGACCCGCTTGAGTTTCACGCTCCAACTCCTGAAGACGAAGGCTAAAAACAAATGGACCGACACTAGCCTCGATGAGCATCTCAAGTACCTAAAGGATGTTCTTCCCGTGGGTAATCTATGTCCTAGTAGTGTTGATGAGGCCAAGAAGATCGTGTGCCCTATTGATCTGCCACACGTTAGATACCATGTATGCATCAATGATTGCATAATTTATCGGAAGGAGCACGCGGAAAAACAAGTTGTCCAGTGTGCAATGCTTCTCGATACAAGAAGGCCGGGAAGAAATGTCCCCAGAAAGTGGTATGGTACTTATCGATCACTCCCCGTCACCAGAGGTATTTTGTAGATCCCAAGGAAGCAAAGCTAATGCGCTCGCACACGGAGAGGAAGAAGCCTGACGATGGAGATGATCCGAAGCCGAGACACGTCAAGGATGGAAGCCAGTGGAGAGTGTTGAACAGCTTCTATCGGTATTTTGAATGTGATGCAAGGAACATCGTGCTCGACGCGTGTACCGATGGCATGAACCCGTTTGGCAACCAGAACACCAACCATAGCACATGGCCCGTGTTTGTATGGATGTACAACCTCCCCCTGGTTGTGCATGAAATCGAAGTACATTCACATGAGCATGCTTATTCAAGGGCCAAAACAACCAGGAAATAATATTAATTTGTATCTGGGCCTACTTCAAGAGGAGTTGGACACGTTATGGAAAACACCGGCCAAGACATGGGACGCCATCAAAGAGAGTATTTCAACATGAGAGCCGCGCTGATCATGACAGTGCAGGACTATCTCGGTTACGGATATGTGGAAGGCCAGGTGTGCCATGGATATTGTGGATGCACGCGTTGCATGGATGATACGACGTCTCAGCAGCTAACGTCAAGGAAAGATGGCGGGTCTGGGAAAATCGTGTACATGGGGCATCGAAGATGGCTCGAACAGGACGACCCGTGGAGAAACCGTGGAGATCTATCAATGGTCACGCTGAGCATCGAGGACCTCCACGTAAGCGGAGCAGTGCCGAAATCGATGAGCTGTTGAAAAACTGGAAGGAGTGCCCCGCGTCGGCAAAGACGATGAGAAAGGCACCGGAGCCGCTGCTGAAGGTATGGAAGACGAGGTCTCTGTTCTGGGACTTGGAGTACTGGCACAAACTCGATACACCTCATTGCCTTGATCAAATGCATATCTGTAAGAATGTCCTTGAGAGCTTGCTCGCAACACTGATGAACATGCCGGATAAGACCAAGGATGGGCCAAAGGCAAGAAAAGACTTGGAAGATTTGAAAATCAGGGAAGATCTGCACATGCCGCCCCGTAAAATGTCAGACGAGATAGATACGGAGACAGAGGCACGGGAGAAGAAGGGCAAGAAAATAAAGAAAGAGGATTATTGCCCCCCTTCTTGCTTCACCTTAAGTCAGGCTGAGATCCATCAATTCTTTAAGTGCCTTATCGGAGTCAAAGTTAGTTCCGATTACTATGGCAAGATAAACAGATATCTAGACACGGACAAGAAAAGGTTCAGCGGGATGAAGTCCCATGACTGTCATGTGATGATGACGCAGATACTACCTGTTGCCCTTAGAGGGATAATGGACAAGCACGTCCGTGACACGCTTATTGGTCTCTGTGACTTTTTTGACGTCATCTCTCGAAAGTCGATCAGTGTGAAGCAGCTCCGAAGGCTACAGGAAGAGATCGTTGTGATACTGAATGAGCTTGAGATGTACTTCCCGCCCGCGTTCTTTGACGTGATGGTGCATCTGTGTGTCCATATTGTGGATGACATAATAGACCTGGAGCCGTCATTCCTGCACAACATGATGCCGTTTGAGAGGATGAATGGGATCATCAAAGGATTCGTTCGTAACATGTCCCGTCCGGATGGAAGCATCGTCCAGGGCTATGTGACACAAGAGTGCATCTCTTTCTGTGAGAATTTTCTATATGGCGCAGACCAGCCGCCTAGTGTTAGTGTTGGTTTGCCCGTTAACAAGCACGATGGGAGGCTCGAAGGAGAAGGTCACTGCAACGGTCGCAGGGAACTGCACGTGGCATACTCAGATCGACGCAGCGACTTTGACAGAGCAAACTTGGTAGTGCTACAACACCTAGACGAGGTAGATCCTTTCGTGGCACTGCACAAAGAAATTATCGCATAGAAGTATCGTGACCGGGGGGTATGTAGGACGGACGCCGAAGTTACTAGAGAGCACAACTCCACTTTCCTGCATTGTTCAAAGAGCATATTATTGCTAATCCCCTAGAGGAGGGATCTAAGGACGGATTGCTCATATACGCCTTAGCACATGGCCCCTCGCCCAACCTCGTAACCTATCAGGCATATGATATCAACGAATACATGTTCTACACGGAGGCCAAAGATATGGACAGTGATGATCAGAACTCAGGGATGACGATGGAATGCATGACCGGTAGCGACAACGGCGCAACTGAACAATTTTATGGAAGGGTCAAGGAGATCTGGGAGCTTGACTACTCTGGACTGCACAACACGACGATGTAATATATATATATATATATATGTTCCTATTTTGTATACACACTTAGCCATTATTATGCATGGGTCCAATGATGTAATATATATGTTCCTATTTCGTATACATATTTAACCGTCAAATGATGCAATATATATCGCCTTCCCTTCGTTCACTGCTCTCGGGAAATAAAAGTGGGAGAAAATAAAGGAAAAGAAAAAGGAAAACTGGCAGTATCGATTTCCTTCGTTCACTTGAGGGACTCCCTTTGGGCCAGCGGTCGCAATATGGTCGTGTGCACGGCGCTGGAGACGGCGCCACGTGGAAGGTGTTTTACAACAAGGGCCCGGAGGCCAAGAAGAAGAAAAAGAAGTTTAGTCAGGCGGACATCGACGCAAAGGTGAAGCTTGCGGTCAAGAAAAAAGCAGCTGAGGACGCGGAAAAAACAGCCGAGGAGAAAAATGAGTTGCTACAGCAGGCAGTCAATGCAGTTGTAACTGCCTGCAGAAATGATTTCGCTACTAACTTGGTTCCAGCTATCATCAACTGGACGAAGAAAAATCCAGACAAGACGGTACATGATTTCCCGATGCCCAGTTTCGTCGGGAGCAACTCCATGAACAACAACAACACCGCACCATCACTTGCTCAGGCAACCAGGCCTCCTCTCGCGGTCTCTCCCGCTCATAGCAGCCCGTCCTCAGTCTCTGGCGCGCTAGGTGGGCCTTCGTCTTTGGCTGAGCTCGACGCTGTCACGGTAATTACATGTTGCACCAACATATATATATATATAGAATATTCCATTTTCGTTGCCTTTCGGATGTTTTACGCCACAGACATATGTGTTTGCAGGGCGAAGAAACCCCGTGCACCATACTCTACTTGATCAAAGGCCAGAAGGTGGACGTGGGAAAGGAAATGATAATGAACCCCATGCAACCCACGTTCCACAACCAGCCGATCCCCGCTGGGCACTTTAGGGTTAACTTGTCCAGTGTGAAGTCAGGGCACAAGCATTTGCCTCCTCTGGTATATCCCATGGGAGAGGACGACGAGACCCCACCACAGATTGGAAACTGCAAGGGTTGGGTGCTGCTATGGCCGAAGAATCTTATTCGTCTGGAGCCGGCCGAGAGCACACCAATAACCACACATCAACAAGCATGTGCGGAGACCACCACCCCGCCTACGCAATTACCAGCTCCTGTAGTGCCGAGTAAGAACGGCGAACGACGTGATGAAGGGGGTGCAATAGTACTGGCTGATGTAATCAGTCCTGTAGAACAGAGAATGGATGATGAGACGGAGGTCGACCCTATGGGTTTCCTCAATACAAACGCGTATGACTGTGACATAGATATGATGAGTCAACCATATGACGAATCAGGCTATCAACATGCAAATAAGGATATGGATGATATGCCCGGGCAGGAAGGTCATTGGAAGGATTGCAAAAAGTCTCTCTTCATGAATTCCTCACAGGACACGCCTGAAGATGTCGCCTCAACACAAGCTCAACTAGCCGGGGGTCATACAGTGCTTAGCCTAGGAACCCTGGGGCAGGGGTTAAGGAAGGGTCTGGAAGGTGTGCCCAAGAAAAAGGAGAGGAATAGATCGGGGAAGATAACTGCCTCCAAACAAGCCAGAGCATAAAGCAGCCAGACGATGCATTCTGAAGAACGTGTACCCGTGAAAGGTGCGGCCATGTTCCATCTCACGGGCGAGCCGATGCTACTGCCGAAACCGCTGGAGGCACTATCGGGGGATCTCAGGAGACTGCATGACCATGTGCTGTCGACTGAGAAAAGCCTACTAGCCTCAAAGGATCCAGGATATCCGACATACACGGCTTGTGTGCCTGAGGGGAAGTGCTACGTCGACACAGAGCCCGCGGAGGTGTTCTTCCTGCGGTTTGACCATATCTTTGAGATGTTTCTGACAAGGCGGCTCGATTTTAAAATCGTCCGCCTTTTTGCACTACATATGAGCTCCATCATGAAGAGTGAAGAAGTCTCGCAAATCTGTGTGGCAGATCCGTACTACATGCACGAGTCTTTCTTGAGTCTCGGCGACTTTGAGCGTGAAACTGCTAGGGAGTACCTCCAAAACTTCATGGTACAGAATAAGGACCGGGAAATTGTCCTCGTGCCTTATCATCCAAAGTAAGTCAGTTTTGGACAACCCTTTCATACATTTCAATCATTTCTTCTCTGTCATATGGGGAATAATTTGAGGTGTCTTTTCCCCACAGCAACGGGCGCGCCGTCCTTATCGTTCTTTATTCGCAAGTCTCCCACACCGTGTATTTTGACCCTTCCAGAGACTACGAGAAAAAAGACTACACCCACATAATGAATATTCTAGATGATGCTCTCCAAGGCTTCAGCATTAGAGGTGGCCACATGCAGATCAGGAAACAAAGGAACAAGAAGATGGGTTTCGCGCATAAAACTAACTTCTCCTACATCCATGTCCCAAAACCAAGCAAGAAGGATGGATTCTACATCGTCCATCTCATGATTCAGTTCAACACGGATCACCAAAAGCTTCGCATGAGAAGCAGAAATGATGATCATATCCACAAGTGGCTAGAATCTCATGGAGAAGAGGATTATAAACTTAGAGATGACTTCTTTCGCATCCAAAGCGACATTGCGACGATCATCATGAAAGAAGTCGTCGATGAGAAGGGGATGTTCCACCACGGCCCTATATCGCGAGCTAACGTCCAAACTCGCATAGGCATGCAACGTCTAGACCTCACGCCGTTCAAGAAGCTAGGGTCCATCCTCGATGATATGGAAGGATGGAACTTCTAGTGATTTATGATGCCGATGATGATGATATGTGTCGGTTGAACTTGTATACTTTTTGTAGCGATGAAACTTGGTGATGTCCATGGTCCCTGCCGAACTTGCGTAACGCTACTTTGTTAGTTTGTGTACGATGACCTGCGTACCTCTAGTTAATTAATTTGCGTACTGTATGTTGCATCTAGTTGCTAACCCTTTCTTTTTCGGTGTTGCTCTAGTATATTTTGTTGCATATATATGATTGTACATCCTCTTCATGAACATGCATCTCTAACAGGTACCTAGTTTCTTGATGGCAAGATGGAAGTGCTATGTCATGTACAAAGGGAAGGTTCCGGGGGTGTACAACGAGTGGCATGAGTGTCAGGCGCAAGTGAATGGGTTCTCGGGCGCCAGCCATAAAGGCTTCAAAAGCAGAAAAGAAGGAGAAGCTAGTTACTTGAGGTTCACGCTAGCGCGAGAGAGGACTCGTAACCGCCACCTCATGTACTGCATAGTTCCGCTCTCACTCATAGTGATAGCTCTTATGGCGTATACCTTTGTTTAGATGGATGTCGTTGTAGTTGCAAGTATTCGAGACTTGCATCTATCGCTATTTTCGAGATGATGACAAGATACCACTTTGTGTTGGATGATGATTATGATGAGACTATTTGTATGTATATGCTATGATTACATTTGTGGTCTCGCAGGCATTTGTATGTGTATCATGATGACATTTGTATGTGCTAAATATTCTTCTATAAAGCCTGTTCAAATACAAAACAAATATGCCAAAAATTTTTACTAAAATTAGCAGTAGCGAGTGGACAAAAGTTAGCAGCAGTGCGGTAGTAGCAGTAGCGCGCACAGGAGAAGCGCGCTATAGCTATTAGCAGTAGCGAGCTTCCATTAAGCGCGCTGCTGCTACACTTGTGTAGCAGTAGCGCTGGTGAGCGCGCGCTACTGCTACGTGTTAGCTATAGCGCCTTATTAGTAGCGCAGGTCCCCGCGCTACTGATACACCTAAAACCCGCGCTGCTGCTAGCCTTTTCCCTAGTAGTGATTGTATATTGTACCGTGGTGAGCACAAAGATTATCGTTCATGTCCCACATGCAAGCATGCACGATACAAGCGCAGGAGAGCAAAGGAAAAGTACAAATTGGACGACGAGATCAAGACAGGAATCCCATTCAAGGTTGTTTCGTGCTTGCCTTTAATTCCAAGGTTGAGGAGTTTGTTTGCAAACCCTAGAGAGACAAAGAGGTTGAAGTGGCATCATGATGAGCGAATTGTGGATAGGTTTATGAGGCACCCGAAAGATGGGGCTCGGTGGGAATTAATCGACAACAAGTTTGAAAAAATTTCCAAGGATCCTAGAAGTATAAGGCTCGGGGAGTGTACTGACAGGATGAATCCTTTTGGCGATATGGGCACCAATCAAAGCACATGGCCGATGCTTATGTGCATATATAACCTAGCTCCTTGGTTGTGTATGAAGAAAAAAATACATTATGATATCAATGATTATCCAAGGACTGAATTAACCTGGAAATGACATCGACATTTACTTTCAGCTATTAGTAGAAGAATTGCTGACAGTGTGGATAGATGCGCCTGCTGTAAAATTTTATGATGCTTACAGAAAGGAGATTTTCGATCTACATGTGATGCTAGTGCACACCATTCAAGATATGCCGGCATTAGGCAACACATCAGGGTAGAAAACAAGGGGAGATGTAGGGTGTGTCGCATGCATGGATAGGACAGCTAGCAGAAGACTTCCCAACTCGTGCAAAATAGTGTATTTGCGTCATCATAGGTTCTTACGGAAAAATCACGCATACCGAAAGATGAAAGCTGAATTTGATGGTACGGCAGAGGCAGCTGAGGGCCCAAGACCCAACGAAAGGGAGGTGGTCCACAACATGGCTAAAAAAATTAATGTTGTGCTTGGCAAGAACCGACCTTTGACGGTGAAACTAACACCCAAGGATCAAGTGTTTAAGAAGAAATCGGTGTTCTAGAAATTACCTTACTAGGAGATTCTACGTGTACGCCACTGCATCGATGTCATGCACATAGAGAAGAACGTATGTGAAAGCATCCTTGGTACTCTGCTCAAGATTAAAGGTAAAAGAAAGGATGGTGACGGTCCATGGCTCGATATGCTTGTTGATCAATCACAATGCAAGAGTGAAGCAGAAGATGATGACAAATTCATCAAATCTCGCGAGAGTTACAATTTTAGTACAAAAGAAGCAACACAGTTCTTCACCTATTTGTTATCAGTTAAGACACCCTCTTCCTACTGCCCAAACATTAGAAGTCTCGTGGATGTGAGCTCAGGTAAAATGAAGTTGGGACACATGAAGTCACATAATTGCCACATAATGTTGACACAAATCCTCCCAGTGGCCATCAGGAATCTGATTGACAAAGATATAAGAAACACACTCATTGACCTCTGTGATTTCTTCAACCAACTATGGCAGAAAGTTGTAAATCCTGAAGAGTTGGATCATATGCAAGATGATATTGCAAGAATATTGTCCAACCTAGAGATTTTTTCCCACCGTCATTCTTTGATGTCATGGTCCATCTCACTATGCACCTTGTCGACGAGATAAAGTATTGTGGTCCTGTGTTTCTTCACAACATGTATCCCTTCAAGCGGTTCATGGGAATACTGAAGCGCTTTTGTCGGAACCGAAACCATCCAGAGGCAAGCATCCTACAAGGTTATACCACGGAGGAGGTGGTTGAGTTTTGCACTGAATACATGAAACAAAGACCTATAGGTTTGCCCCTCTCTCGCCATGAGGGAAGGCTGAAAGGTAAGCCGGTCCTTGCTGGCACGCAAATGGCTGCACCCAGAGAATTGGCAGAGAAAGCCCATTTGACGGTACTACTTAACAGCCCAGTTCTCATTGCTTATGTCGAATAACACTTGGCAGAGATACGCCAAAGCTTCTTACCAATGGTTCCTTCATCAGAAGTAGAGATGAAGGAGCACACTAAGAAGTTCGCCGAATGGTTGAAGAATCGTTTGGCACAAGGATCCATCGATGACATTGCTATGTGGTTGGCACAAAAGCCATCACCTACGGTGTTGACGTACCAAGCATATGACATAAATGGATACACGTTCTACACTGAGGAACGTGATAAGAAGACCTCATATCAGAACAGCTCTGTTCAAATAGAATGCATGACTATAAATGAAGCTGATAAAAGGGTATACTGTGGAACCATCAAAGAGATTTGGGAGCTTGACTATGCGAAAGTTAAGGTGGCATTATTCAGGTGCGCATGGATCCCTCTTGGTCAGGTAAGGGTTGATGAGTACAGGAAGACCTGTGTTAACAGGACAACTATGGCATATCACGCGGACCCATTCATTCTTGCCAGCGATGTTACCCAGATTTTCTTTTTGGAAGACCCCTTGCATAAGAATGGCCATTTAGTGACGCATGGGAAGAGAAGGGTACTGGGTGTCGACGATGTTGCCGATGAGGACGAGTACGATGAATTTGATGAGTTGCCAACCAAGGAATCACGCACCCATGCAACAGAGCAGCGTAAAATCATCAAAAACCCCAAGTTCATTCGGGGTCAACTTAATGATCCCAGTTCCCCCATGTACATGGGAATTAAGCCCTGAGACTAGTCTTTATGCCTACCATGCAACTTAATTCGTTCAGTTTAGAACTGTCGCATGTACTGAATTGGTGAGTTATGCCCGGTTTTCTATTGCTGTAAGAATCGTTAATGTGTTGACCTTGATATGTTGTCAGCTCAAGCAATGAATATGAATTGTTTTTTATTGTTGTTGTTGTTATTATTATTATTATTATTATTATTATCATTATTATTATTATTATTATTATTATTATTATTATTATTATTATTATTATATCATAGAGGTAGCACACTCAATCGATCTCACTACAGTATGTGTGAACAAAAATATGCAATCTGGTTTGCGAATAGCACACGGTTCATTGATGAAAGTTGTGTGCCAACCAAACCCCGCCACCCGGCCCATGATCTGAGTCATGTATTCTGATTGGACAGAACCCAAACCCCACGGATCGTATGTCTGCACTATTGGATGCTCCCAGATTGAATGGCGATCCTCATCCCTTTCGACAGCACATGCAGTTCCGGTTGTAATTTTATTTTTATGCCCAAAATGCACGTTTATCTCAAAAAATGTCTTAAATATAGCTCACGATACCTAAAATGCACCAGAAAATCAAACCCGTGGTATAGTGGTGATTGCGTACCATGGAAATTTTTATGAGGCCAAACGATGAAGTCACCGGCCATAGGAGTTTGAATTGACACGTCTCCTTTTGGAAAACCATGATCCTTCATGTGAGATGCTCCGGTTTGGAAGGAGCGGTCATCAAAACTTGTGCCAAACTTTACCGATTTTTTCCACGGGGTCGTGAGAGCACGCCACAGGCACACATCGATTTTGATGATGTACGAACTCCATCTGAATTTTCTGTAATTAAAATACCAACAAGGCCTACGCCGATGGCCGCACCTCGCGGCCGAAATGTTTGACACTTCTTCCCGCTTCTTGAACAAACGGATGAAAACTCACAAAGCGACGCACAAATGATCTGTACACCTTTGCTAGGCTAATAGTAAGGGGGTATCATAGCTAGTATCATGCATGCCAACTAGGCAATTTTGATGAGCGGTCATAGAATTAATTAAATGAAGAAAGAGAGGGTTAAGTATCATATCATGAAACCGTATCATAATAAATGTTATGCTACTATGTGTCATGCATGACAATGTAAATAAAGTACTACATATGATACTATGCATTACAGCAAGTAAGTACACAATAGAGTGACATAAGACTAGCCACAATGGGTAGTAACATAGAATGTTACTAGTCTATGTTACGTCAAGCGAGGAGAAAAGACTAGTTTGCAACATTGGCTTAAATGACCATTAGTTTCTACCTTGGTACCTGTAATATGGGTTTGTGGCCTTGTATATGTAGCGACCAGACCTCAAACAGTCTGATCTCTGTGCTCCCATGTCATCCCTGGATCAGTAATGCTAACACCACACAGTACTCGGAGGATTTATAGCAAAGTAGCAATCACACACTTATTACATCGAGTGTCTCAAACGAGAACTTATTACAATAAATATGGCTTAAGGCCATATAATAACTATAACAGCGGAAGGCTTGGAAGATAAGTGAGTCCATCAACTCCAACGGCATCACTGAGTATAGAACCACGACCTAAAAACTCCTTAATCGTCGTCTGAAAAGTCTGCAACATTAACGTTGCAGCCCGAAACGGGTCAGCACATGGAATATGCTGGCAAGGTAACACATAGAGAGTAATGGAATGAAACAGCTATACTATATGCATATTTGGCTGGTGGAAAGCTCTATGGTTACAGTTTTCCGTAAAGCCAATTTTTCCCTACTTCAAAGGAATAAATTTTAATTACTATCATGGTGGTTGTTAAACATTGATAATGGTTGACAGCATTCTCAATCCCAATTAAGCATCATCATTAAACATAACCCAACAAAATTAATTTTAGAGTAACATGTTGAGATTCACATGAAAATCCAGGTAGTAGATACTCAAGATGTCCATAACCGGGGACACGGCTAACCATGATTAGTTTGTTACACTCTGCAAAGGTTTGCGCACTTTTCCCCACAAGACTCGATCGCCTCCGTTTGGTTTCTCGCACTACATGGTGTTTGAGAAGACGGATGACTGAGACATAGTCTTTCAGAAGCGCTAGCACCTTACGATCGGGTAGACCGTACCACGTACATCCCCTACATTTGCTAGTCTACCACTGTAAGAGTTCGCACAACTTAGTCAACTATGCTAGAGCCCATAATAGCTTGTGGCTGCACACGGAAGTTTCTAGTATGAATAGTCTCATGATCCCTTTGAGCCTGGGTGGCGGTCCAAAAGAAAACAGGCAAGTCCTGGAATACTCAGGTGCCTCAATCCACCCAGATGTGTGTTTAAGTTGCCACCTTAGATAAACCATTAATTAACAATCTCACATCTGTCATGGATATCACTCACCCAATCCACGTCTACTAGCATAGCATGGCATAATAAGCAAACGTAGAAGTAACTCCCAAAGGTTTGATAATAACAGGTAATAGGTACTACCTCATCTACTTTCCATCCCACAATTTAATTAGATTCTAATCATGCAATGTGTGAGGATTGATCTAATGCAATAAAACAGGGTAGTAGAAAAGTATGATCAAAGTGTTACTTGCCTTGCTGATGATCCGCGAAACCTAATGATTCGAAGTAACAGGCGGCACACTCCGGGTATTCTATCACAGACAAACAAACAAGCATACAATAACTACTCATCTAATGCACGGGTAAAACTCAAATAAGAGAACTAACCAGAAGGTTCATCTTAAGAACTCCGGTTGGCAAAAAGAATCAAATCGAACGAAGCAACGAAAGTCAAACGGCGAAAAAAAAACAACTTCGTTCTACTAATCTGGATCTAGGGCAAATTTTACAGTAGCAAAATCTTGTTTAAGTTGGTCAAGCGGATAGAGGGTTTTGAGATGAATCTCTAGGCGCTTGAATCGCCTGATTCCGATAAACGAGCGAAAAGTTATACTAAAACGAAAATCGGATCAGGAATCGCGATCAGAAAAATCGCGGATTTAATCCGAGAAAAAGAAAAACGACGAACGCTCGCTAGAACGAACGAACGAACGAACGCTCACTATTTAAATAAACCGGAAAACCGATCTATTTAAAAAAACCAAAACTAAAAAAACCGACGAAAACCGATCTAAATTTTTTTTTTTAAAAGTTGGCATGGAAGTCGAGGCGGCGGCGAACCTCGGCGGCGGCGGCGGCGTCCGGCAGCGGGCAGTGGCAGCGCGGCGCGTGGGGGCGAGCGGCGGCAGCGCGGGGCTCGAGGGCGGGCGGGGCTGGCGGCTAGGGTTTCTCCCGGGGGCTGGGCGGCTTATATTGCCTAGTCGGGCCAGAGTCCTAGTCGGACACGGCCCGTTAGGTCGGTTCGTTTTTCTTAATTCTTCCACTCGGAAGAAAAATAAAAAGAAATACTAAACGGACTCCAAAAATTCCGAAATAAATTTTCACGGGCTTCTAAAATCAAGCCACACAAGGTGAACATTTATTTGGGACCTAAATGCAATTTTGAAAAACACACATTTTTCCTAAATTCAAATAAAACACCAAAAAACTCCAAAATAAAATCTTATTTGATTTTATTATTAAATCCTCAATATTTCTTTATTTTGGGGAAGTCATTTTATTCCCTCTCTCATATTTTTGTAATAGAAATAATTGATGATAAAATAAATAAAATCAAATGATCCTATTCTCAAAATTTGAGAAAACTCAAATATGAAAATAACGAAATCCCCAACTCTCTCTGTGGGTCCTTGAGTTGCGTAGAATTTCTAGGATCAACCAAAAATGCAGAATAAAATATGGTATGTAATGATGATCTAATGTATAACATTCCAAATTGAAAATTTGGGATGTTACAAACCTACCCCCCTTAAGATGAATCTCGCCCTCGAGATTCGGGTTGGCTAGAAAATAGGTGAGGGTGGTCTTTGAGCAAATCTTCCTCTCGCTCCCAGGTGGCTTCATCCTCTGTGTGGTGGCTCCACTGAACTTTGTAAAACTTGATAACCTTGCTGCGAGTGACTCGACTGGCAAACTCGAGGATCTTAATTGGTTTCTCCTCGTACGTCAAATCATTATCCAACTGAATAGTTTCCAAAGGCACTGTGTCTCTCAACGGTATATCAGCCATCTCCGCGTGACATTTCTTTAACTGAGAAACGTGGAACACATCATGAACTCCTGACAATCCTTCGGGCAATTCCAACTTGTAGGCCACTTCTCCCATACGTTCCAAAACTCGATAGGGTCCTACAAATCGCGGCGGTAACTTCCCTTTAACTCCAAAACGCTTTGTTCCCCGAAGTGGAGATACTCGAAGATAAGCTCTATCTCCGACTTCGTAAACTGTCTCCTTGAGTTTAGAATCTGCATAGCTCTTCTGTCTGGACTGGGCTACCTTGAGACTATCGCGAATCAACTTCACCTTCTGTTCAGACTCTTTAATCAAGTCAGGTCAAAACAACTGGCGGTCCCCAACTTCGTCCCATGACAACGGTGTCCTGCACCTCCTTCCGTACAAAGCTTCGAAAGGGGCCATCTTCAAACTAGTTTGGTAACTGTTGTTGCAAGAGAACTCTGCATATGGCAAATTATCATCCCAACTAGATCCGTAATCTAGCGCACAAGCTCTCAGCATATCCTCCAAAATCTGATTGACTCTCTCGGTCTGTCCATCTGTCTGTGGATGAAAAGCTATACTGAATTCTAGCCTGGTACCCAAAGTTTCGTGCAACTGCTTCCAGAACTTTGAGGTAAACTGGGTTCCTCTATCTGATACGATACTCCTGGGAACTCCATGCAAACATACGATCCTGGTCATGTATATCTTTGCCAACTTAGCACTGGTGTAAGTGGTCTTTACTGGGATGAAATGAGATACTTTCGTCAATCGATCGACTACAACCCAAATCGAGTCATAGCCTAAACGAGTCCTGGGCAATCTCGTGATAAAATCCATGCCTAGTTTATCCCACTTCCATTCGGGTATCAGCAATGGTTGTAACAATCCTGCTGGTTTCTGATGCTCTGCCTTTACTCTCTGACATACATCACAAACTGCTACATACTCTGCAATATCCTTCTTCATTCTGGTCCACCAGAAAATATCCTTCAAATCCAAATACATCTTGGTATTTCCTGGGTGAATCGAATATGGTGAATCGTGTGCCTCTTGCAAAATCAACTTCCTGATCTCCGGGTCATTGGGCACGTAAACACGGTCTTCAAACCATAGGGTGTCGTGTTCATCCTCACGAAATCCTTTAGCTTTTCCTTTGCTCAGTTTCTCCTTTATAGCGGCAATCTCTTTGTCAGTCTTCTGAGCTTCTCTGATTCTATCCATCAAGGTTAACTGAATCTCCAATGCTGCTACATAGCCTCTCGGAACTATTTCCAAACATAGTTCACGAAGATTTTCTGCTAACTCCTTGGGTATTTCTCCCGTCATTAACGTATTGACATGGCTCTTACGGCTTAATGCGTCAGCTACTACATTAGCCTTTCCAGGATGATAATGCAATTTCATATCATAATCCTTGATAAGCTCCAACCATCTCCTTTGTCTGAGGTTTAACTCCTTCTGTGTGAAAAATGTACTTCAAACTCTTATGATCCGTGTACACCTCACAATGATTTCCAATGAGAAAATGTCTCCATGTTTTCAAAGCATGCACTACGGCTGCTAATTCCAAATCATGCGTGGCATAATTCAACTCATGAGGCTTCAGTTGTCTTGAGGCATATGAAACAACTCTCCCTTCCTGCATAAGCACTGCTCCAAGTCCTCGACGTGAAGCGTCGCAATACACCTCATAATCCTTGGTCTGGTCTGGCAAAATCAACACTGGTGAGGTAACCAAGCGTTTCTTCAACTCCTGGAAACTAGCCTCACATTCCTCTGTCCATATGAACTTGGTATCCTTCTTTAACAACTCAGTCATAGGCTTCACAATCTTTGAGAAATTCTCAATAAATCTCTGGTAGTATCCTGTGAGTCCAAGAAAACTCCGGATCTCTCCAACTGTTGTTGGGGCTTCCCACTTGGTCACGGTTTCAACTTTAGCGGGATCTACTGCTATACCTTCTCCAGATATAACATGTCCGAGGAATCCTACTTCCTTCAACCAAAACTCACATTTGCTGAACTTGGCATATAATTGATGTTCTCTGAGCTTTCCAAGTACCAAACGGAAATGCTCCTTATGTTCCTCTTCATTCTTCGAATAAACCAGAATATCATCAATGAACACTACGACGAACTTATCCAAAAACTCCATAAACACTTTGTTCATCATGTTCATAAAATAGGCAGGTGCGTTAGTCAGACCAAATGACATAACGGTATACTCATACAGCCCATACCTGGTGGTAAAAGCTATCTTCGGAATATCCTGTTCTCGAATCTTCAACTGGTGGTATCCTGATCGCAGATCGATCTTGGAAAATACCTTAGCTCCTTGCAATCGATCAAACAGATCGTTGATCATTGGTAGTGGGTACTTGTTCTTGATCGTTACTTCATTCAACCCTCGATAATCAACAACCATCCTTAACGATCCATCCTTCTTCTCCACTAGAAGTACTGGCGATCCCCAAGGCGAAGAACTTGGGCGAATATATCCCTTATCCAGTAACTCCTTAATTTGCTTCTTAATTTCCACTAAATCCTTTGCTGGCATCCTATATGGTCTCTTTGATATTGGCCCTGTGCCTGGCAATAGCTCAATCAAAAACTCAATATCTCTATCCGGTGGCATGCCTGGCAACTCCTCTGGAAATACATCAGGGAAATCCCTTACCACTGGTACTTCCTCCTGCACAACTCCTATTAAGCAATTTACTTGAGTCCCCTTTGGCACATGCCGGGATACATACTTGATCCTTCTCCTTCTGGGGTGGTAAGCAAAATTGACTTAATAGCACATTCAATATTCCCTTCATACTTTGATAACCAATCCATGCCTAATATCACATCCAATCCTTGAGATTCCAATACTATTAGGTCTGAGGAAAAAAAATAGTTACCAATCCTTAATGGTAACCGATCACACCATAGACTAGCCACATACTCTGCTCCGGGCGAGGTTACTAACATGGGTGACCTAAGGGCTTGGGTTGGTAGGTCATACTTATCCACAAATCCCCTTGAGATGTATGAATGCGATGCACCAGTATCAAAAAGAACGAGTGCAGTAAATGACTTAACCAAAAACTTACCTATTACTGCATCGGGCTGAGCTTCAACCTCCTCCATGCTAACGTGGTTCACCTGTCCCCTATTGAAAGGGTTTGGCTTCTTCCCAGAACTTCCATTGCCATTTTGGCCTTCAGGACATTCATTGGCATAATGTCCGGTCTTCTGACACTTAAAGCAAGTGACTTGGCTTAGGTCCTTCTTGGCTGGGGTTCATGGGTTGGTGCAGTTTTGGCCGTTGCTTCCTCCATTGCCATTACCATTCTTGGTTCCATTGTGATTGTACGAGCTACCTCCTCCATGGGTATGCTTAAAATGTCCTCCCGGTCTAGGGGTAAAACGTGGCTTCTGTTGAGCTCCTGAGTTGTACTTTCCTTGTCCATACTTCCTCTTGCGATTCTCAATTTGCTGCTGCTTCCCTTCAATCATAAGAGCACGATCTACCAACTCCTGGTAGTTGTTGAAGGTTGCTACCATCAACTGCATGCTCAACTCATCATTCAGTCCTTCCAGAAACTTCTCCTGCTTTGCTGCATCCGTAGCGACGTCATCTGGTGCATAACGTGCTAACTTACTAAATTCCTACACATACTGGCCAACTGTCCGTCCTCCTTGGCGCAAGTTGCGAAACTCATGCTTCTTCATGGCCATAGATCCTGCTAAAACATGTGCAGTATGAAAAGCCTGCTGAAACTAGTCCCATGTGACAGTGTCGACAGGGAAAGTGGCTGTGAAATTCTCCCACCATGATGTTGCGGGTCCTTCTAGCTGATGTGCGGCAAACTTCACCTTCTCCGCATCTGTGCATCCTACTGTAGTCAACTCCCTAGCTTTCTTGCGGAGCCAATCATCTGCTACTATCGGCTCGGTGCTACCAGAAAACACCGGCGGATTCAGCCTAAGAAAACGGGCTAAGTGATCAAAGGGTGGTGGTGGTGGTGGTGGGTTGTTGTTGTTGTTCCCCTGATTCTGATTCTAGACTAGCAAATGCATCAATGTGTTCTGCTGTTAGATCAACTGGGTGAGCTCCGGTGGAAAGGCAAATCCGGAGTCACGTCTCGGAGGCATCTGAGGGTTTAGAAAAGATGAGATATAAGAATAGAGGGGGTCTAAAGAGAAAACACTACCCATATGCACATGAGGCAAAAGCAAACAATTCACTTAAATCAATCAAACAAGGGCATACAATCGATCTATCTATCGCAAAAGTGCTCGGACTACTATATTTACATGGTGGACTACTACTACTGATGAGGTGGTCTACTAGAAATATTCTTCGGTTGTTGACTCCATGATATCTGCTCCAGCTTCATCAACATAGTCATCATCACTACTATCTGGTTCCGAGTCGATGCCGTCGATGATGATGTAGTCTTCCGGGCTAATCTCCTGGGGTTCTTCGTCTTCATCTACTGGCGTAGGGCCTCCCATAAATATTCCAATCTTCTTGATTAGGTCGTCATTCTTCTCCACCAATACTTCAATTTCCTCTTCATAATCTTCACGTGTAGCCTTGAGTTCTTCCTCTAGTTCCTTGATTCTAGTCTTAGCCTTCTTCAGGTCTATCATGTCGGCGCACATCTGGTTCTCCTGTCGTCGAATGTGCTGGTTTAACTCCTGGATAAAAGCTGCGATTGATCTATCCTTCCTGGTGCTCATCATCTCCCAGTGCTCATCTCGGCGCCCACAAATCTGGTAGATAATATCCTTGAGATCATTGTGGTAGACTTCTCCAATGCGTCCCATGGCGATGTGAGCTGCCATGCTCTTTCCTAGACTCCAAGTTGGTTCATCAAAAGAAAACTCTATGGGCTCAGTGACTGGCATGAACGTCCTTCCTGGAACTTGAACTTGAATCATCCAACGCTCTTCTTCGGGTAAAGTGGCGTTGTAGGTTCCCGTGAAGCTTGGTACTACTATGTTCAGGTATCTAGTGACTTCATTCAAGTGTCGTCCAAAGGGTGTATCTTCATCCGGTTGTGTGAACTTGTTCCTTGCATCCGCCATCCTAAAGAGTAGAAAAGATGAGAGGTCAGAAGAGAAGAGAGTGAATAGTGATCTAGGTCTTTAGCTTAGTGGTTGTGTCCTACAGTCAGCGTGTGCTCTGATACCATCTTTGTAGCGACCAGACCTCAAACAGTCTGATCTCTGTGCTTCGGTGTCATCCCTGGATCAGTAATGCTGACACCACACAGTACTCGGAGGATTTATAGCAGAGTAGCAATCACACACTTATTACATCGAGTGTCTCAAACGAGAACTTATTACAATAAATATGGCTTAAGGCCATCTAATAACTATAACAGCGGAAGGCTTGGAAGATAAGTGAGTTGTAACACCCCGGATGTAATTTTCCCAATTTGTACTCCAACTCTTGCCATTTCCGGCTTTAAGTTATTTTATTTTCTCGGGTTTGGGTTTTTGTCTCCGTGTGTTGTTGTCGTTGTCATGCATCTCATATCATGTCATCATGTGCATTGCATTTGCATACGTGTTCGTCTCATGCATTTGAGCATTTTCCCCGTTGTCCATTTTGCATTCCGGCGCTTTGTTCTCCTCCGGTGGTCATTTCTACCTTTCTTTCATGTGTGGGGATTAAACATTTCCGGATTGGACAGAGACTTGCCAAGCGGCCTTGGTTTACTACCGGTAGACCGCCTGTCAAGTTTCGTATCATTTGGACTTCGTTTGATACTCCAACGGTTAACTGAGGGACCGAAAAGGCCTCGTGTGTGTTGCAGCCCAACACCCCTCCATTTTGGCCCAAAACCCACCTAAGCCTTCTCCATCATCTAGATCGTTCGATCATGATCGCGTGGCCGAAAACCACACCTCATTTGGACTCTCCTAGCTCCTCCTATGCCTATTTAAAG